>NC_092211.1:57115887-57295658 GCF_043381705.1 Parasteatoda tepidariorum
AAAAAAAATTCCTATCTAAGGCTTTCTCTGTCAAAAGGAATTTTTTTGAAACGAAAACTATAGTATTTTTTATCGCTGGCGATAGATGGCACCACTAAATACAAAAATTTCGAATATTAACAGTAAAAATTTTGACTGCAATTTACAAACTGAAATACTGAAAATCGCGCAAACACGAGTTAAAATCACTCAAGTTTGAGTGAAAACGATTCACTCAGGTAATACTGAAAATCACTCAAACTCGAGTGAAAATAACTCAAGTTTGAGTGAAATTTTTTCACTCAAATTGAGCTATTTCCATATAACTCTTTCACTTGAGTGATTTTAACTCAAGATGAGAAGGCCGGTTTTTTCTAGATGAAAGAGTTAAATAGCACTCAAGTTGAGTTATTTTCACTCGTTTATTTTAAGAGAGTAGGTTTATAAATTTAATGAGGAAAATAATATTTAATTTTTTGATAAAACCTTTGACTTTTGATAAAAACTCTCCGAATTAATATTTTGATAAAAACTTTAACTTTTTGTCTTTTTGATAAGAAAATTACAATTTTACATTGAACATTTGACGTTTATCTCAATTTTGGAAGTTTAACTATTCTAGTTTCAAATTAATGTTTCTTTTTTTAGAAAAGAATTAAAAATCTATGGTTTATATTTTACAATGTATTATCAAAGAAAAGAATAAATATATCGATATCAAACGATGCTAATTAACTCCATTGGCCAGTATAGTAACAACAATATAAAGAGACTCTAGCTATAGTAAAATATGCCTTTAACTTTTATGAGATATAGCGAAGATTCATATTTTCCCCTATAGATTTAATATTAACGACAGAAAAAAAGGTACATACTTCTTCGCTTTAATGCCGTTGTTTACCGTTGAGTATTTCCTTTCTTTCTTTTCAAGATTGTAATACTAAATTCTCGTAAAATTAAGCAATGAAAAAAACTTCTATGAAAGCGAATATCAGTAGTAGGCTGTTTGTTTTAAAACAGAAGTTTCGAGGTTTATTGCATTTTTAAAATCACACCTAGTTGAGCTTTAAATTAATATATTTCAGTTTTAAAAATTTACGTTTAAAAATGTTTCTCTAAACATCAGAATAACGATGTATCTGAAAGGGAAGAAAAACTTCCGCACGGAATAACAACAAACTCTGCAGGGAGTAAAAGTCTATTCAAACGCTAAAATCTCTAAAGATTTGAGAATAGTCTCGATCCCAGCGAGTGCTACACGATGAAACATGAATGCAAAGCACTGAGAAGATATACACAGCCTAAACACAGGAAATCTAATTTTTTTCTTGCATCAGTTGACATTTCTTCCCTTAGCATTTTCATTCCAGAAAGGAAATACTTTTCTTTCAGTATTTTTCTTTTTATGTATCGATCAATTTTTCTTTTTCACTGGATTTAGACGAGTCAGGTGAAAAGTGTATATTTACTTTGCATAACACATTATTTAAACGCCAGCAACAAATTTTAGAATAAAATACGGTTGCTTGGAAAATTTCCGACAATGTTTCATGTGTATAATTATAGAATGATATTATGTAACTTCATTAATTATTTGTTTTTATTTATCATGTAAATCACTAAGTGTGCCGTAGTTTGCAGCTTTAAAAATCCTAATCAAAAATCAATTAATTGCATTTAATACATTAAATTTGTTATTGTTGTTTCTAATGACACTTGAACAAGCCATTTGCAGTTTGTGAATTAAACCAGGAAGGTGAGCCTTTCGTTTGATAAGAGAGACCACTTCCTTATTTTGGACATAGATAAAAAGTGGAAGGAAATTTTTCTTCAGAACCCTGTATCATGGTAATGTTCAGCGATCAACCCCGAGCGATCAACCACAATTCCATAGATTTTTCGAGCTCTCATATCGAATTTACTCTGTGATTCTTATCTAAGTCGAGAATCGAATCCCGGCCCTCGGGACCAAAGACTGGTTTTCCAACCACTGGGTACTAGGGCCCTGCACATTAGTCTTTAAATACTTCATCAGTCGCATTGGACCTGTGTAATATTTTTCCTTTGCGCATAAAATCCTTTTTATTCTTGCTACAATCATATTTTTTATATTCTTATATCCGTCGTTGAACAGCCGACCCAATTTCGGGTTTACGACTACTAATGTTCAACTCCGAAGCCTTGTAATTTTGAACGAATCCAGAAGAAAAGGACACTCCTGGATCAGTTCCCTCAGATGTATTTATTTGTTATTGGAACATGGAGGACTTTGCGACTAGACAGATTTAGCGAGCATCTGTCACTATTTACCACACGGGGAGTATTCGGCAGGTGGAAATCGAACCCACGAACTCATGGACATGGAACCAGTGCCTCACCAACCCGGCTGTTATGATCATAGTCAAAAATGTCACCCCATTAAAAAAAATTTTTGTTCCTAGTCATGGATCATCCAATGCTTATGCACAATGCACAAACTACGCGTATCTGACAAACACTATTTCATTAAACTCTTAGTCCGTTTAGTTCTGTTTAATATTTTTTATACTGCAAGGTGATTGTTGTTATTATAATATAAAAAGGAATTCATTACATATTTCATATTATTGTTTAAGCACAGGATAAATTACTTTTGACCAATTTATTACTTTCTTATGCAGAAAACTCTTTTTTATTCCTGTTATTATAATCTCTTTTTAAAACGCCATCCTTGTTATCCTAATTTTTGATCATTTTCCAAGTTATTATCGATCACACAATACTCATACACAATATATACATACGCGTATCTTACAATCAATTTTTCAATACACTTTTAGTAATTTTATACAGATTTAGTTTCTTTATTATGTAGGCTACCCTTGCTCTAATTCTTCTCGAAAAGAAATTCATTACATCTTGCACATTATTGTTTAAGAACATTCTTATTTATTTCAGAATATTTTGCTTGTTTTTCTTGTTGACGTAATCCTTATCAAAATCTTTAACAAAAAGGAATTCATAATATTTTGTAGATAAATATTTAAATATACTGTAAGTAATTCCGAACCTATTCACTTTTTTTTCTAATTTTGTCCGACAAAATCAGGTGAAATGTTTCCAACACTTTCAAGGAAATCTCTATAGTATTGTTCAGTTTGCTTTTGTTCTTTAACTATCAAAGTCCCAGTTGAAAGACTCTATTGTTCGACTTGTTTTGCACATTTTGCCTTTAATACGTAATGTTAATTCCTATTTTGATTTCATTACTGAAAAAGAGCTACCTTGACATAACTGGAAGTACAAAAAAAAGAGCAAAATATAATTTCAAAAAAAGTCTATATGTTAACATATATTTATAAGGAGTAAATCCATTCCTAAACAGAGGGAAAACCTTAAATGAGTAAAAAAATAATAAGAATTAAAAATAGAAGTGTTCCGTTGATATAAAGCCGTTTCTGATTATAGCCAAAGTAATCGTCATAATTTTATTTGACTTAAAGTATGCAATGTTGCATACCATGGAATTCAATAGTATTGATAATTTGTAAAATTTCAATGATGGGAGTTTTTATTTTTTACTAAGACTGATGCTACTTATTTTCTGTATATACAGCCTTATTTAACCTTAACGTTTCCTTGGTGGCTCAGGTTATGAGAACGGATATGATGTTTATGACTTGCATTCTATTATTCAAAAATCATCACTTTGAAGATTTATCTACTTAAATGAACTCTTTCTCTTACTGGAAAATTAACCCTCTGTTAGCAGTTCTTGTTCCAAATGATAGTAAATTAGTTTCTATCATGATTTTGATAATCTGTAGTCTTTTTGCGATTAGAGAAAAAAGTCACATTAAGTTCCACCATAACCGTAGCTTTCCCACATCATTTATCGGCCTCCACATTGCTGTCCAATTTTTGTCCTTTTTTTTCTTCTTTACTTTTCCATTGTCACAAGAAATTTGCTATACAAAAAAAAAATAGCAGTAGCCCATGTTGAAAGCTATCCACAAGCAAATGAGAGGGCAAAATAAGCAAATTAGGATGACGTAGACAGTTTTGAGTGCTATTGCAATTGCGTGAGAATAAAAGAGGATTTCTTCTCATTTATACATCAAAGTGCAGGTTCAATATGTGAGGGAAAACTTAAGCTACGGTTTAAAACTTGAAGTGCCTCATTCCCTGGTTGTATAGAGACTATCGACAGTAAACAAAATTCGAGGAAACCATTTATTGCCAATTGCAGAGAGAATTGATAGCCTAAGTCGGATTTTCTAGGAGGTCTATAAGGATTTTTGAAAATAGAGTACTTGTCATAAATGGCCAGCTCTTTTACCTGACTTACTTCACCTAGGAAAAGTTAGGGCTATGCTCATTAAAATTGTATATGAAAAAAAGTAGCTGTTTCAGTTTGTGGCAGAAAATAAGGCTACCGTCATTGAAACCAGGGATAATGTTGATGATAATGTCCTCCAGGATTTAGTATAAATGGTACACAGCATCATGTAATACAAGTCATATATAAGCATGGATGATATTTTAGCTTTGAAAAAGTGGCTAGTGGTATTTTTAGGAACATTTTTTTTCTTGTCCAGATGAAGTAGGTAGTGAGTTGCTTCTTGTAAATAAGTGTTTAAATATGACTTTGTTTATACACATGTTTGATTCTTAGTTATGTTATGGCACAATATCAAGGTGGATTTATTCAAGTGGTACACAATGTATTTGTGTAACGATAATATCAATTAATTGGAATGGCTAACAGCTTAAAAAATAGCCATTAATACTTTAAGATAGTAATATCTCGTTATAAATCTCGCCTTTTTCTCATTAATAACGCAACCAACTGTCTAGAAACAGCCTTAAGCTAAGTAGAAAATTCCATAATAACAGCCTGTTTTGTACGCTCAATAATGTTATTATCATTTGTATAAGCCAGGGATGACGAACCAATGGCACGCGTGCCATTTATGTCACGCGACACAATATTTTGGGCACTCCACCCGATCACAATTGTTGTTACACTATGAATTTTTATTACACAAATGTTTATGAAGCATATGTAACAATTAAATTAAAATTCAAGAAAAACAAAAAAATAATAAACAATTATTGATAAAAAAATTTGAAATTAATACTAGAAAAAAACAATTAATAACCGTAAAAAACAAGATAACAATAAATAACTAGAAAAAAATCATCAGTCCTGCTCAAACTAACATCTTACAATCTAATATAAGCTATTTGTCATCTAATCTGCAACAACATAAGTCACACTGATGTTACTTTAAGTTGAATTACGTGTATATTACGTATTTGCAAAATGTATTATTTTTCAATGTAAATAAAGAGTTTTGAGTTGATAGTATTTAGTGTTATTATTTTCCCAATAATCACGAAGTCAAAATAATTTGAAGGCCCGTCTATGACCTCATTAAGCAATTTTTTAGAGAGAATGGCACGTTGGTGTATAAAGGTTCGCCAACCCTGGTATAAGCCAATAGCTAAACAAATGATTGTATAATTGCTCCTCTAAATATTTATTGAAGAATCTCGTATTTCATTTCTCAACACAATGTTAAATTATATGCAGCAAAGAGCGTCCCTTTGACATAAACCTGACTGTGAATAAAAAGAATTGGGCATTTCAAACATTAAAATATGTCTGAATTTGAACCTTTTAATGGCAATTTTGTGTACGGGATTCTAAACTCACTCATAAGACAATATAACTTAATTGCAATTAAGTTTTAGAAACATCAATTACCAAGATGAAATTGGCAACGTGTCGGTAACGCAGTTTGATTTGATACCACTCACACCGTTGATGCTAAGCTGGAAATTGTCAATAGGAAACTGGCGGTAAGGTGCACTCGCTGGGAAATTTAGAGAGAGGGTACTATTCACGTCAGGTGCTACTCACGTCATCTGAGTAAGGGTCAAAATTGTGTTGCATCCCTGCTATTGCAATTAAAAGATACAGCTCCGAAAGGCAGGATATGCAATGGTTGTATAATGAGATGTAATAAATGCTGTAAGCTGAGTTGAAACTACTACTATACTTTAATGATGCAAAAGATTTTGATGAAGATAAAAGTTTATTATTATCTATATTGACTTCAGGTGCGGTGTTATCTTTACACTGAAGTACGAAAACTTAGAAAAAAGTGTATTAAATACAACTATGACACATGTCATAGAAAACAAGCAAACAATTTTAAACATCAAACAGTCCTATTATAAAACCAGGGCTGTTTGTTTTTTCTTAATTTTTATTTGTGATTAAGTTCATTTCAATTTAAACCTCATGAAAGATTTATGTTTAACATCTACCTTAATTTTTAATTATTGTTTCAACAATGCTTAAATCCAAACATATTTCCTTTGTATCGTCAAACTGTTTCTAGCTTTCCTAAATTTCGGTGCCTTTCAACTTAACTGTAAATATCGTTATAGGTAAATTTAACGTTAAAAGTCCCTAGGAACGAAGACATATTTTTTACGTAATATTTTTGCATATTCACAAACTATGCGTCAATATGAGAAAATAGTAAAATAATTTTATTATGTTCTTAAAAAAGTCACTTACTGTTAAAACAACTAGCAAAATTATTTAGTTTTAATATTAATAACATATTCATTAATCATATGGACGAAATAATTAAGATTTATGCTTGTCAATTATTAATTTATAGCATATCAATGAATCAAATTTATTTAGAGTAAAGCAATTTTGCTTACTGTCTCTACTTTCTTTTATTACTAAATTTTATTTAATTGCTGTAAAATACAAAATATTTACAAATTCAATTTATGTTATTGTCTTTTTATCTTTTTATTTGATTTCTATACCAAAAAAAGATACAAATGTAAAATTGATCTCTAAGGCTTCTTTAATTCGTATTAAATATCATTAGACAAAAAAAATGTGACTTAAACTTAACACTATATCACTCTTTTGAAAAATTCTTTTTGATTACCATTATTTAAAAATAAAAAAATTCTAATATAGTTACAAAATTCCGATTAATTTAAACAAAAATCTTAACAAACAGTTTTGAAACATTTTAACAGTAAATTTATTTTTCACCGTTAAATTAATTAATAAAACTGGAATGAAACATTCTAAATTAAGAGCGAAAATAAAATTTAAATTAAGCAAATATTTAAATAAATACCGAGAAAATAGAATGCTGCTATTGAAATCTTAATTGAAAACATACAAAATTCCTTAACAATTAGTTTATTTTGGTCTCTAACATAAAAAGTTAATGACCTTTATTTGTCCTTGGTCTGTTGTTTTTACCACCTAAAAGAACTTTTATAGACGGAAAGATCCAAAGTTAATTACGAAATTACGTTCGCAACTTCAAGTTCTTTTTTATTTTAAAAGTAAACTACCTAAAAAAGTAAATTGAAAAATAATAATAAGATGAAAAGGAATATATTAATATTGAGAGGTCTTTTGTTTGATTAATTACGGGGGCATTTTTTTCATTTCACTTGTTATTTTCATTCAGTTTAAGAAAATTTCTTTTGTAAATAGATTTAAATGACAAATTAAATGATTATAGACGTTTCGAAAAAAATATCTTGTTTCAAAAGTCTTGATTGTGAGAAGAATAAAAGTTATAAGACTGGCATACTTAATTTTTACTTTAACTTAGAAATTCAAAAAAATATATATAAATAAAAAAAATACTAAGCAGCATTAGATTATTTGAGATTTCAAATATGTTTTTCCCAGTTAATATTTTTATGAAGCTACTTTTTCCTTAAAATTATCATATTTCAGAAATTCCTTGATATTTGAATTTAAATTCTTATATTTAAAATTCTATAGTGAATACATGGAATTTTAGACTCCATAATTTATTCTTTTAATATCGAATAAGTCCTTCATTTGAAATAAACTATACTATATTTTCCTTTAAAAAGTTTAATCCTTTTTCTTTTATAATATCTGTCTTCAAATGGAAAATTATTATATTTTTGAAATATTTGAACTATTCTCATATTTTTAGCTTAAAATATGACAATAAATAGGATTTTTACTTCAATATTTTATCTTTGTTTTAATATTATAATATATTTTTAAAACAATAGTAATCAAATAAAATATTCCAAAAAATTTTTAAAAAAACATTCGAATAAGACCTTAATTTTTGTCTCATTGTCTCATTTATCTTAACGAAGACAAAAAAAGATGATTCTTAAATTTTAATTCATAAGCAGGTTTTTGCCGAAATCTAAATACAGAATATGAGAAAAAGATGAAAAGAAAAACAACATTTAATTATAATAGCAAAATTTGATATGCCTTAAGTAAATTATAAATGCAATTTTTAAAACCAATTACTCTTAATGAAGTTAATATATATATGTATTGAATTAGTATTTTTTTTATAAACGTAATGAAAGATAAAGATGAAGCTTAATTATAAATAATTAATAAAATGTGAAGTACTCGTCGACATATTATCAAGGATTAATAATATGAATTGATCATCAACCAAATGAATAAATAAATTTTATTCACACTATTGCTCATTGAACTATATTATAATTAGCAGAAGAGGAATAAAAAAAAGGTGAGATTTAATAAAATAAAAATTTAGTATAATATTTTGAAACAATTTTAATATATCTAAAATATTTTATATTCATGTTACAAGCTTTTTTAAATTAGCTTTTAAGCATTAATTATTAATTATTAATTATTAAGAACATATTATTAATTATTATATTAATTATTAAGGAAACTTAATTATTAAGTCAACAAAGAAATGCAATAAATAAAATTCTCAATGCACGTTTGCTCATTTTTATTGATTATGGGTTTTTTTATAAGGCTCAGCAGTCAAATGAAATCAAATGCCAAATGAATCTTTTTTCCAAATCATATTCCATTTTTCGGATTGCTGTGAAATTTCAACAGTCTCCCTGTGAAATTTCTACTATCGAACTGTTATGTCAAGTTTAGCCTATCTTTAGCCTGAACCTTTTATGCTTATTTCGAAAATGTCGCGAGGCGTCAAGATGGGGAAAAGCTACAGTTTAAGAAAATGAAAAGTGTTTAAGGTCTTATTTTTCAATAGTGAAAAAATTACTCCAATGATAAATGATCTAAGTTCATAAAAAATCCCAAAAATTTAAAATAAAGCATTGATGTTGATAGTTTTCATTAAAAAAAATCGGTAAATTGGCGATTTTTAAAAAAAGTTTAATAACTTTTTTTCAAAATATTTAAGTTATTTGCTCGTTTTAAACCCCAAGATGGCATATATAGCTTAAAATTATATCTTAGCTTCAAATGAAAAGCACTTTAACTGTGATATTTTTAAGAGTGAAACTAAAACGAAAAATTATGTTAATGCCATGGAATGCTTATCAACATAAGAAAAAGAAATACATTCTATTAACTTTAAAGATAAATTAGATATAAATAATATATCCTTCATTAAATAATGAAAGATAAATAAGAAAAGTAATATTTAATGAATTACATTATAATATTGAAAAAAAACAACTAATATTTATAAAGTTAAAATACTTTAAATTTATTTTATTAGTTTCATGAAGCAAAACTGTGGAGCTTAATTTTTAAAAAAAATGAATGAAAGGCTGAATGTATGTTTACACGTTTACATTAAATTATTATAATGTTTGATTTCAACAATACAAAAGCATATAAAGTTCTATTCCCTTCAAAACTAAATGAGGTATAAAATAGTTCAGCTAATAAAAGATAAATATGGAATGCCAGGATTGATATATTATAAATTTAATAAATACCTAAAAACACCTAATCTCAGCATTTTTAATCAGTTAGATTTGATAAAATTAAATTATTTTTAATTAATTAATTAATTTTAACTAAATTATTTTTAATTAAGTAATTAATTTTAACTAAATTATTTTTAATTAATATTATTATCTTAAGTCAGCCGAGCTTAATTAAAAACGATACATTAAATGACTATATACGTCAACACATTTTCATTGATTAATGCCATGGAATGCTTATCATCAAGAGGCATAAATAAATTTTATTAATCTTAACGCTAAATCAGATCTAAATAGCTTAATCAATAAAACAGAGATAAGAAATGCGAAAAGATTACCCCTATCTTAATATAACAAGAACACTGACGCCATTACAACTCGAAAATGAATCTTCCTGAGCTATCGAATTGCAGATGAATTGCTATCTATCATGAATTCACCACTATTTATCACCTCTATAGTATAGATTTTCTCAATTAAGACGCAATGCGTCTGCGAAGTAACATTATCTTCTATTCTTGAAAGATTTATTGTTGACGAAACATTTTGAATGGAAGTATCTCCATTCGCTATAAATTAAAAAGTAATGTTTCAGTTAGCTTTACTAGGCTTGACTCTTAATTGCTGTAAACATTTGACTACAGTAAGAAAAAAGAAACTTAAGATGAGACAGTTTTAAATTATTAATTTTTACTTCTTTTTTTAAAAAAAAAAGATCTATAATTATCCATGGTAAAATATCTAATAAAATATCCATGTTACCATGTATCTGATAAAATATCCATGTAAAATATCCATGTAATAAAACATCTAATAAAATATCCATCCTCTAAAATATCCATGGTAAACATGCAATCAATGAGTTACTTAATTTTAGAAATTAATTTTAGAGTCAGATTTGGCACTTTTATAATTAATAATTTTGGAGTCAACATTGGCATTGTCATAATTATTAATTTTGGAGTCAAATTTGATCAAATTGCCCATGTGGAAAGCTTGGTCAGCGTTAAATTATAAGTATACTTAATTTTAAGCATACCTATAGGTATGGAAAAAAATGTCCAAAGGGAAGAAAATTATACACCAAATGCGTGATTATTCTTATAAAAATCTTCATTGATATAATTTTTTTTGTCGTTGTTCGTAAAATATAATTAAAATGTTTCTACGTTTAGATACGTTTGAAAATTAACTGTGTCACAATTTTTTTAAATTATATGTTTTGAATTATATGTTTTAAAACATGATGTTCATCAATATTTTTAACTGCATTTTTCAATTAATTCCAATTTGGTTTGGTGTCAGTTTGGTGGTATACTAACTGCAACATTCATGGTCAACGAGATTTTTCCCAACTATCGTTTAAATAGTTATGAGTATGGTTCGTAAATAAATTCTTAGAAACAGACAAAGAACACAGAAAATATATTAAAATATTGTATGATGTGCGGTGTCCCTCTTAGAGAAATTGGGTACTTTTCTAATTTTCGATCTGATTACATCTGATATGGTTTAAAATTAGATACAACGGCATTTTGTTGCAAAATTTGAAAAATGAAATTGCATATTATGATATTAGCTTCGATGTGAGCCAGAAGATAAAAAGATAAGCCAGCATTGGATTAGCACATGGTAAAAATATAAATTTACTTAACAAATATTTTTAAATTAAATATATATGCTCCAAGCTCTAATAATATAATACTAAAAGAACTTATTAAAAAAAATTAATAAATTGCATTGCTGTTAGCATTTTAAAATGACTTTGCACTAGCATTGACTGTTTTGCATAGTTAAACAATTTAATTGAACTTCAAAATGTCATTTTCCTGGCATCGTCCCAAGCAATGTTTCCAATAATAACAGCTTCAAAACTTCCCATAAATTTTTCAACATCTAATTTTTTTTTATCTCAGCCGGTGTAAGTATTTCTAGATTATACGCAGAGAGTATAATTTACAAAGCCTTCGTTTAAAATAAATTTTTCTGTCAATACATAATTTGTTTGTCCCAAGAAAATATGTCATTTTCCTGGCTACTTTTATTTAGTGGTTTATAACCAAAATAGATAGAGCCAGCAATCAATATCTTATGTTAATAGATTGATTAGATACCCTCCTACATAAACATGTCTTGTTGCATGAATAAAGAACCAATTTTCTGCTTCAAAATCTATTTCAAAAATTTTTCAAGGTGAGTAGGTTTTTGTGTTGTCACTTTCCTGACTTCTTGAAATCATTAATAACATAAACTACATAGATTTATCAGAGTTATTTTAAGAAATCCTGTTGCTTTTTGAAGAATATAAACGTCTTAGCCAAAATATAAAATTAAAGTAAAGTTATATGCTAAAAAAGGTGAATTTGTCATTATCCTGGCTTATGAATGCCAGGACATTGAAGTGTTACCAGAAATTTTTTTTAACTGCTAATACTGTAAGGAGGGAAAGCAAATATTAACCTAATACCGAGTTTATGTATGATTATAATATGCTTGGGTCTAATCAAAGTTATTTATTTATTTAATGATTGATAAATAAAATATTCCACGTACAACAATAAAATATTCCATACACAATTTTATTCTGTACATATCAGCAACAAAAAATTTTTTGTTTTTTTCTACAGTGAATCAAAAGAATTAATTTAAGCAATATATGGTCCATCTAACTTAAGTTGAGTTACTTACTATTAACATAAAATGACTGTTTTTTTAAACTTCTAAGCTAATATGTCATTTTCCTGGCACTCGAGATTTGGTGAATTTCTATTTTATTTTTTTTCTCGAGCAAATGTCAATAAACTACACTGCTGCCAGTAAGATATTAATAAGTGTGACTAAAGAAGTGCACAAAAAAAAATTTAGATTTTTTTTAAAGACTTTAAATTTGAAGAAATTTTTTTGGTCCGATTTGTCATATTTAAACGAATCACACACACACATATATATATAGGTATATATATGGCTAAAGGTATTGAACCAGAATGATGGTCAATATATGATTCAATAAAATAATAAAATATTTTTTCGTATGTAACACAGAGACTGTTCAGCTTGTTCTCACCTGCGATTCAAGTTATTCTGGATTGAGGAGAATCTAAATCTGCAGCCTAGAAATGGAAGGACAAATATGGAAGAAGATATGTACCCTGTATCTTTCGACACTATTAGTAAAATTGAAACTTTTGATGACTTTTCGGGTTTTTGTAACTTTTTATCCAGCAGGTCTGAAGAAAATTATCAATAAGAATTCCGGAAGTTTTTTCGGAACCCATGAAATTAGCCACATTGCTTGTGGCTTATGCCTACATAAAAAAAGTCTCTGTCATGCCAAACACAGGTGTGTCATCTCCTGATTCACACGAGATATTGGTTTCTTTTTCGTCTGATTTTGTCATAAGAGATCGTGCATACCAGAG
This sequence comes from Parasteatoda tepidariorum, assembly GCF_043381705.1. Classification (NCBI taxonomy): domain Eukaryota; kingdom Metazoa; phylum Arthropoda; class Arachnida; order Araneae; family Theridiidae; genus Parasteatoda; species Parasteatoda tepidariorum. The sequence continues at coordinate 57,129,054 of NC_092211.1, forward strand.
AATAACTTAGAGTTACAGCACTTTTTTAAACATGAATAAACATGTTTTCAATTGAATAATTTTTACTTTTATTCCTCACTATTGTATTGTATTTCATACTTCTTTAAATCAATTAGTGTGCATGTTATGACCAAAGTGAACAATCAGTGATTGTGAATAATCGATAAGCAATTATGTATAGTGACTAATATTTCTATTACGAATAATAACAAATTTATCACTTTGGCTACATTTTAAAAGGTGAATTTACGATCATGAAACATTGATGTTATTTCAATAGAGAAGAATATATTTTCTCCTTAATTTTCGATGCAAGTTGCGAAAAAAAATAAGTAGATCATCCGGACTAACTTTTAATCTAATAATCGGATTTTCACGCTCTAACACTCAATTTTAATGTCTCTAGAGCATGACGGTATGTCTCATTTCTTCACCAGCAATATATTTGAAATGATAAAATTACTTCAATGAATGTTTTCAATTAAGATGTGTAATACATCAAAAAAAGGGAGAAAAAAGTCGATCACCCAGAATAACTTTTGATCTAATGTTCGGATCTTCACGTCCAAACACTCTACTTTATTGACACGAGAGGATGACCACAAATATGCTAACTAACTAGAGCAGTCTATAATTTAAGTTACGAAATTAGATGCAAAAACATACCCTCTCTGAATAAGCATACCCTTTTTTTTCCCTCTGGCATTGAGATTTCTGACCAATAAAATAAAAAGTAGCCACAATCTGGGAAATATAGTAGAAGGGAACCGATTATCCGGAACGATCGGGACCATCGCTATTCCGGATAACTGATTTTTCCGGTTTTCTGAATCGTTACAAAAAGCCGTTTGTTTATTGTTAAACCCAACAAAAAAAATTTTTTTTTGGTAATAATCTTAAAAAGAAGAAAAAACGATGAAGGAATACACTAATGATTATTTCCAAAATGATGGTAAGGTAAACATCTTTCAAAAAAGATTAAAAATCCTAAAATCTTACGAGGAAAAAAACAATTTTTTTTAAAAAAATGGCGCGAAAATTTATCGAATTTCGTTCCGGTTTTTTGGTTTTCCGGTTTTCTGATTTCCGGATAACGGGTTCTGTACTACCAATAGTTTGAACCTCTTAATGTTAAGTTTATTTTTTGTGTATTTCACCATGCCTCGAGAATCTTTCGATTGAATTGAAAATTTTTGAACGCAGTTATAAGATGCGCTTATCCAAAGATAATTCCATGCGAAAAATAACTTTTAGTAATTTTTTATTATTTTTTAAAAATTCATTTAATGCTAGAGGAAAATGTTTTGAATGGCATTTTTTCATTAACAACTCTGCATTTCATTTCGCCTTTTTAAAGAATGTAATTTTAAATTACGAAACACAAATGTGAGCTAAATCGGTCGAATTGTTCTTGAGAAATCGAAAATATATGATTTTTATAAAATTTGATTTTCTGGAATTAAATTTCGCAACTTAAAATATTGACTGTATTAATTAGTTGGCATATTTAAGATCGCCCTCTCGAACTATTAAGATTGAGTCCTAGAACGTGAAGATCGGATCATTAGATCAAAACTAATTCAGTTTAAACCGTTTTTTTTTTTTTTTGCTCACTCTTAATCGGAGGAAGTATGTTCTCTTCATTGTGGTCCGTTTTTTATTCTGTGCAATGTACTTTATTGCTTTCATGATATAAAAGAAACATTACTCACTTAAACCGCAAATGTTTGAGAATTTTCTAGCATTCCTTAAATTGAATATTTATTGTAGAGAAAAGCATAAAGTTTGAAAGTGAAAAGTGATTTTGAATAAAAACTGTCTCATATAAACTTACATTAACATAACATTTCTTAATAACTTCTCATGTTTCACTAAGCCAATTTGAACATGTGTGTAAATTAAGCTCTTCAAAAAAGCCTGTATTCTAAAAGTAATGAAGTAATGACTACATTTTGAAAGTAGTTTGTAGTCGCGAAATTTTAAAAAAAGTATTTGTTGTTAACTACAAGGAAAATGTAGTTTTTCCGACCACTGATAAAATCTTTGCTGCTGAATATGAAAGAAAAATTTAAACTTTTCCTTCGCTTATACTTATTTATTTCAAAGACTGTTGAAATTTTTGCTTTTGAAATTTTATATCAATTAGGTGAAAATTACTTTTCGAACAACCCAAAATATAATATGGGATTTTTCTTTTTAATTAAAAAAATTTGAAATCAATACTTTTAAGAAGATAAAGTCTAAAGGAAACTTTTTTTCTTCTTTTTACAAGAGAGTAGTATTTAAAGTACGAAAATTGTACGAAAATTTAAAATTTTGATAGTTGACAGAAAATATAAATTTTTAACTAATCCTTAAAAAAACTGTTATGTAATCTTCAATTCCAAAATTACGTAAAAAATTACATTTTGATGCATTGTTTTAAACAGAATGCTTTTTTTTTGTCTACATACTTCTGTTAAATTAAAAACCTATTTAAGTTAGAAGCCGATTTTTTCTAAATAAATTCATTTAGTTCACAAATCGGTTGTAAGTAAATCAGTCTGTCCCTACTAGATGGCGCCATGAATAACTTATTACAATTGCGCAAAAAAAAAAAGTTATTACTTTAAATTATAAACTGAGAAATTTTATGATATATTTTACGTTCTATTTTTATGCGTCTTGTTTTTTTTTAGTATTTCTTTCCAGGAAGCTAAATCCTTAAAATGCAAATCGCAATATTTACGAAAAACTGTTTGAACGAAAGTTATTGAATAACAGAAAGTATTTTAGATTTTCGGTTACTTCGTCTAAATTTATGAGGTATTTTCCAATACGAATTTCAATGCTGATAGTTTTTTTTTTTCTTTCTTTCTTTCTTTTTTTTTTAATAATGTTCAAATCAAATTCCCAAAACATAATTTGCATCTATAAGTATTCTCAGTTTTTAAATTATTTAAGCAACTAACAATGTAAATCTGTAGATTTATATAATCAATACTTGTATTTATAAAATCATATAAATGTTTGCACATAAAATGCATTTTTAAAGTTCAAAAATTAATTACGTTACAAATTTATAGTTATAATGAAACGTTATTTTTCTACTAATCTCACCAATTATTTATGTATATTTTTTACAATCTGTCTTAATAAATTTAATGAAATTTATGCACTCTATCTTAATAATTTCAGAACAGTATTTTAACTGTAAATATTACCTTGATCCATATTTGCAATGCTTTCAATTATTTCGATTTAAATTTTAAACATAAGAATGACATTTAAGCTATCATACATTGTTATAAAAATTATTATTTTTAATGATTTACTTCAGAATCTGCATGAAAATGTGAATCGATAAAGCTAGAATTTTTAAAAATGTTATTAGTGAATTCAATATTCATTTTAAAGTTTAATTTTTAAAAAATTAGATTGTCTAAAGTTTAATGATTTTTTTTTTATATACTCGTTCGAATATAACATTTTCACTGTTTTTCGTGCCGAAGACATAATAGCTAAAAATAAAAAAATAAAAAAAGCACTGAATTTATAAATTGATTTTATAAAATGTAAATGTAAATTTTATTTTTGTATCATTTCATTTTATACCATACTTATTTACAATATATTAATAAATTTTCATTAATTTAATTTTACTTCTTATTTTTCTCATGATTACTAGTCTTATCTTAATCATAATCAGCTGATTCCATCCTTTCCGCGAATATTTTAATAATAAATTATTTTTGAAATAATAATAAAAATAAATAAATAAATTACTGTCGTTGATTACCTCACAACGAATTACATCAGTTCATGATTTTTATTTCATATTTATTTAAATGCGAGTAACAGTAACTCTTTTTCATCGATTCATCTATCTGCTGATTTCATTCGTTCGTTCGTACATTAGCTTATGTATGTTAGCTATATATAAGTAAAACAATATTTACGATTTATAATTTTTTTACCATGTTCATTAATAATTAAGACATTTTACCTGCGCAAAATAAATGTTAATTTCATTTATGAGCTATTCTTTTCTAAATATAAATGCATTAATAAATTTAATTAAAAGTGATAATCATACGCAACAAAGTAAAACCCAAATATGTACAGTGCTCCAAAAAAAAAAAAAAAAAGGAATCATCTTAAATTACCTTTGATTTAATGATCAGATATTCGTCTTCTAGAAATCAATCTTAAATGACTCGAGGGCGTAACCTCAAAAATGCAAACAGATCCAGACGATATTTCAAATTACGCAATCAGACACTGAAATATATTTTCTTTGCATAAACATGACTTTTTTTCTCGACTGATTCGGATTTCTGACCCCCAAAATGTAGGAGGTAGCTGCAGTCTGGGAACTGTCCTTGTATCAGAAAGGTTCTGGGTTCGAATCCCGGGCGAGGCATGGATGTTCTTTCCTTCTCTGTACTATCTGTCCTCACTGCGGGAGCGACGTTGACCCACCTAATATGGTGCCCCTGAAAGAGAGGACAACAAAATCGCCCTGTTAATGCCTGAATTGACGGGTGTTAACACAGGTGGGCACTGGAAAAAAAAAGTTTATACCCCTTAAAGTTAATTTTACTTTTTGCGTATTTCGTTATATCTCGAGAAATTTTTAAGCGAATTGAAAATTTTTGCACAGAATTTTTAAATTCGTTTAGTCAAAAAGCAATTTCAGTAAATATTAATATTTTCTAAATATTTTATTTAATAAAAGCGGAAAACATTTTTAATTCTAAGGTAACACAATTTTTTGCATTATTTCAGAGAATATAATTCTATATGGCAAAATACAAAATCGATTGAAAAGTTTTTGGGAAATTGAATTTCAAAAAAGCAAGATATACTAAAGTAGACTTCTCAGGAACTATTTGCCCGATTTCGCTCAAATTTTGAATTTTGCCATATAAATTTACCTTCTTTAAAATGATGCAAAAATTTATATACCTTAACATTCAAAATTTTTTTCGACCATTCTTAAATCAAATAATAGAAAATAATAAAGGTTTAATAAAAGTTGTTTATCATAGGATTATCTTTGAATTAACATGTTTTATAATTGTGAGCAAAAAATCTTCAATTCGCTTAAAAAGTTCCCAAGATATAGTGAAATAGGCAAAAAAAACAAAATTAACATTCAGATGTTCGAATTTTGAACAGCTCTCTTAACCAAACTATTGGGATCATATTTCCCAGATTGAGGTTACCCATATCTTAGGGGTCATAAATCCGAACAAAAGTATGTTTATTCAGAGAAAGTACGTTTGTGGTGCCTGATTTCATAGCTTAAAATATTGTCTGAGCTTATCAATTAGCATTTGTGAGGGGACCCCCATGAGCCATTAAGATTGAGTCCTAGAACGTGAAGATCTAATCATTAGATCAAAAGTTAGTCAGGGTGGTCCGTGTTTTTATTTATTTATTTATTTTTTTATTATTTTTTTGCGTACTATACAATGTATAATGGTGTTTTCCAAGACATATTTTTTCTACTAAAATATACCAAAACAAAAACTAAAAAAAAATAAAGTCAACATTAATTAAAATATAATTGGACTGCACTCTAAAAAACAAATACAATACTATTTTGACATTAGCTAATATCAAAATTGATATGATATAAGAGATACATTTTGTTGCTAAATGCATAGTGAGAGACTCTTTTCGAAAAGAAGATTTTTTTTTTTTTTAATTTATGCGTAGTAATTGAGATTGATTTTATTTGTTATTTTTTTTTTCTTGCGTGGGTATATTTTTTTTTTGTTTTTTTGCTTTGAGATGCATTTGTTCAATTTATTGATTCCTCTCAGTTTTCCTTTTTATTATTTTATTGAAATTAATTGTACGTTAATAAATTAATAAACGTCAAGCTTAGATGAATGTTAAACACAAATAATGTTAAGCTCAAATGAATGCAAAGAAAGCTCTAAAATAAATGGTGTTGGTCGTTGTGAATAGAGAACATAATATTTTAATACATTATTCTATACTTTGATCAGGGCAGATAATGCTTTAACATTTCTAAGAGTACTTTCGGCGTTATTTTAAACTTACATTAGCCAGTCATAAATTCTAATTTACGAAAGTGCAATAATGTTTTTTACTTCCTTTTAAATATAATTAATTATTTTTCTAAAAAATGTCATAATTGAAATTGATTTTATTTGTTATTTTTTCCTTTCGCGGGTATTTCTTTTCTTTGCTTGGCATTGCATTTGTTCATTTTATTGATTCTTCTGAGTTTTCTTTTTTATTATTTTATTGAAATTGATTTATGTACGTTAATAAATTAATAAATGTCAAGCTTAGATGAATGTTGAACACAAATAATGTTAAGCGCGGATGAATGTTTAAGCACTAATTCCTGTTCAGCTTGGATGAATGTTAAGCCCAAATAATGTTAAGTTTCAAGGACGAGGCTCATAAAAATGTGACAATTTAGAACAGAAAAGAGGGTGTAACAAAAAGTCAGACAAATAGACATTTAGGTTTAAATTAAAGCAAGTAAACAAACAAATATTATTTTATTTTGTAATAGGCATTGGACAGCTGATCCAATCCGGAGTTTACGCCTATCAATATTAAACTATGTAATCTTGTAATTTTGAACCCACCTCAGAAGGCAAGGGAACTCCTGTATCAATCATTGGGGCAAACTAGCCTTTGTGGTGGACTTTCTAACGGTACTAACCCGCATATGCGTTACATGGAGAGGAAAACTACGAAGACTTCTCATTGTTTGCCTGACGGCAAATGGATTTTAATCCATCATCCGTTTACCATAGCGCATTTTTTACGTCAGCATTGTGATTAGTGCCAACTGGGAGCAGGATTCGCATCAACCAGCTTCTGCTGGGATCTGAACCTGGGTTAAATAGTTGGGAGGCGAGCGCCCTATCTTTTGAGTCACCAAGGCTCAAACTAATAATATTATAATCACGTTAAATATTTTTTTTTATAAATTTTTGCACCTTAAGTATTTTTTATTAAGTTAAAAACGATGTTTTCTTTTTGTGATTTAAATTTGTACTGGAAAACATCGATGCTGATTAAATTAAGTTAAATAAATTATTTCTGTATTTAATAATACAACAAAAAACAATAAATTGTTTCTTAATTTTTTTTTGTGTTCAATTATCTTCGGATGAAAGAAATTTATAAGTAAACGCATAAATTTTTAAGTCCCCGTTCTATCCTCTAAGCCACTACGGCTCAAACTATTAATAATATAATATAAAATCATCAGATTAAATGTTTTTTATATTTTTAAAGTTTATTTTATAAAGATAAAAATGCTGTTTTTTATTACTTTAATTTATATTTTAGAACATCCATGCTGATTAAATTATATCCTATAAATTATTATTGTATTATACTATTGTATTTAATAATACAACAAAAAACAATAAATTATTTCTTAAAAATGTATTTTTTGTTACGTTTAATTATCTTACGCTTAATTATCTTTGGACAAGTGAAATTTATAATTAAATGTAAGCATTCTTTGATTCGCTATACAAGTTTTCAAGATGTAACAAAATATGAAGAAATAAAAATCCAAAACTTTCGATTTCCGCATCGCGGTTACCCTTTATATTTTGAAAGACATAAATCCATCCCAGTTAGCAGCGCCATCTATCAGCAAACATTTTCAGTTAATTTTTAAAATTTCTGAGAAAAATGACTGGTTTTCTAATCAGAGCGCAACAAACTGTCTACTTCTTTCAATTCTCCAAATCGTCATTCATATTTGGAACAACCGGTATTGCACTTATAAACTAAATAAAAATGCACGATCTAATATTTGACTTCATATTTTCATTAAAAAAAAAATCTAATGCGAAGTCAAATATTTCATGATGCAAAAGTGTTTCCTGTTTTCTATTAGAATATTGCAAAATCAAATGCGGGCTATTTTCAACGCTCACGATATTTATGTTTCAAGATCCTATAAACGTATTACCCAACTCAGATATTGATAGCTAAAATCCTCTTATCATTTTATCTCCTTCAATGCCGATATTCTAAAACGTCTAAGCTTCTTTGGAGGTCTCTTCATTTTGAATTTTTTAAGAAGCAATCTCTATCTAAATAAAGTGTGCATTTGAAAATTTGGCATAAGCCTACTAGAGACGAAACTTTTTTTTTTTCTTCCAAAAGAAGGCTCGCAAACATCATGTTTTTGAACTAAAGTTGCTTCTAGATGTATTTTGTATCAAGGGTATTAGTTTATACATGTTGTGACGAAGTCATTTATATAAGTGATCCTTCCATTTCAAATGTACAATGCTGTTTGAAGTTGTAGATACATTAAACATGAACCAAGTCATCGTTGTAGACTGTTAAGAGCCTTAGTTTATGAATTTTTTGAAGAAAATAAATTTTTAAGTAATGTTCTCTTTTTAAATTATTGTTTAAAACTTGAGATACAATTGTGCCTGAACTAACTAGTTGTAGTAAATTATCAAGGGCATTTGTTTATACATGTTTTGAAGTTATTTTCCAATATATATTCCGGCTTAAGAGATTGAAATACAAAATACCTGAACCAACTGCCGTAAACTGTTAAGGTTATTAGTTTGTACCGTGGCTAAAATAAAAAATGGACCACCTTAAATTTCTTTTGGTCTAATGATTGGATCTAATGACTTTTGGTCTAATGATTGGACTTAATCCTAATGGCTCATGGGGGTGACTTTAAATATGCTAATTTATAAGTGCAGACGATATTTTAAGTTACGAAATTAAATACAAAAATGTACTTTATCCGAATAAACAAACATTTTTTTAGACGATTTCATATTTCTGACCCCCAAAATATAGGGGGTAGCAGCAATATAGGGTCCCAATAGTTTGGTCTGGAGAACGCACCAAAGCGTATTTCACTTATATCTCGTGAAATTTTTAAGCGAATTGAAAATATTTCGTACGCAATTATAAAATTCGTTTATTCAAAGTTAATTCTAATTGACTTTTAGTAAATATATCTATTATTTTTTATTATTTTATTTAATAATGGTTGAAAATTTTTTCAATCGTAAGGTATAGAATTTTTTCCGTTATTTTAAAGAAAATAATTTAACATTTCAAAACAGAAAATTTGAGCAAAATCGATTGAGTCCTACATTTGACTTTTTTGAAATTTCAATTCTCAGGAATTATTAAACAGATTTTACTCAAATTTTCATTTTATCACGTAAAGTAATATCCTTTAAAATGATGTAAAAAATTTTGTACCTTACAATTCAAACATTTTTTCAATAATTATTAAATAAAATGATAAATATTTACCAAAAGTTATTTTTTGTCTCTTTGGATAAACACATTTTATAATTGTGTGCAAGAAATTTTCAATTAGCTTTCAAATTTCTCGATATTTAGGGAAATACCCAAAAATTAAAATGAGCAATTAGGGGTTCAAACTTTGGAGCGCACCCCTGACAGAACAATACGGCTATCCCTTATATTTTGGGATTCAGAAATCAGATTCCGTCGAAAACAAAATATGTTTATTAAGAGAAAGTCGATTTTGTGACTTGAAATAACGTCTACACTTATTAATTAGTATATTTGAGGTAACTCCCTCGAGCCAATTCGAAGATTGAGCCCTAGAACATGAAGATTCGATCATTAGATCAAAAGTTATTCAGGATGATCCTTTCTATTTTTTTTTTTTTTTTTTGACGTACTGTGCATTTTAATTGAAAAGATTTATAGAAGTAATCTTTTCATTTCATGGTGCTGAAAAAGTCAGATATAACGTGCTGAGCCATGTTTATTGCAGTATGCAGGCATTAGTTTAAACATGTTTTGTAGAAATTGCTTTCCCATTTCAAATACATTGCGGTTTAATGTAAGAAATATAACGTACCCTAACCAAATTGTCTTAAATTGTCTCTTAATTCCAAATATTGTATAAACGTTGTACATACTTTAAAAAAATAGTGCGTGGAGTCCATCCGCGTGGAAGAAGTTAAACTTCGTAACCAGCGACGTTAATTGTAGAAGAATCAGCAGTCGTAGAAGGATCACTAGTTCTATTCAACGACTCTTTTTCCTGCTCCGCTCGCTTCCGTGCTCTGTAATCACGGTAATATTGTGCATTTTTCCCTCGTGGACCTCTTGAACCAGTGGAAGTGCTTGTGGTTGCCTCATCGTCTCGCCCTGGAAAATGTATTTGTATTAATAATGTATGTGAATGCGTCATAATGTAATTTCAGAAGAGAAAACCTAACAATCAATTGATATTCACAAGAGACGTACCTTGACATAACCTTAAATCCGTCGCATTGTCCGTGGGATTGTTTTCACTCATTTTTTACAATTGTTATCCACTAAATTTGAAAATAAAAAATACTACCCTATTAAATTATATGTGTATCAAATCAAACTAAAAAAATATTTATAGAAAAACAATACTTTTATGCTAGTGAGAACCAAAACAATGAGGAAATGAATGAGGGAAAACTGGATCCTACCACGTGATTTCCCGGCCAATAAAAATGTAGCGTTAAACGTTTAACGCAACCTTGTTGGAAGTCGCATAAGAAGTATAACTTCAAAACACTTAACGTTAAAAAAAATTACAGTAAGATTATCGTAAATAACACCTCCCGTATTGATATATTTCACATAATTAATTCTTAATAAATAAATTTAAAATAGCTAATCTTGTTAGTTGAAAAAACCTTGTTTCTTAGCTTAAAAGTGTTCTCTCTGAAGTGTTTTTTTTTAATGGTTAGAAGGAAAAGTATCTCTGTGACAACATTGATCGCTATTACTAATATTTTAATGGTAGTTGAAGTATCATCATTGACTTTTGTCCGTTACATACACATCTTAATTTGGATGTAATAAAATAATTGTCTCAAGGAAATAAATAAAATCGTTAAAGCAAAATTGATATATTAAATATAGAAAATGACCATAATTCAAAAATAACGAAAAGAAATCTCTTAAAGGGATCAAAATAACATTCTCTACATCGAGAAGTTTTTTTTGATTGAGAATGATATACAATGGTTATGATTAGGATACTCAAAAGGGCACCCCCAGGTTGCCACAAATTTGAAATTGAGAGTGAATTAATTTGTTCCCAACGGTTAACAGTAGCATGGGGAAGAGATCCAAAGTTGGCGAGCTAAAATAAAGCCAACTCCCCATAATCAATATTAGGTTTGGAAATACTTTGGCGATCCAACAAGACTGTGAGAATTAATATAACCTTGTAACTGAAACTTATTTGTGGTAAGAAATTAATAATAAAGAGTTACAAAAAGATTTTTGTTTTCGATTAGGCGCGGCAGTGAATTAATGAGTCTACATTAGTATTGCAATAAAAAGTTAGAAGATACATTGATTGATACGAAAAGAATAAAATATTTTATGTTCGCTTTTAAATAAAAATTAACTGATTGATTTAATTTAAAAAAAAATTCGATTAAGAATGATTAAAAAAAATAAGTTTAAGTAATTAAATTAAATTTTATAAGCTAGGAAATATGCAATTCCAATTGTGGCATCATAATCTCTATATTTGCAATTTTTTTCAAAGAATGCCAATTTATTATTCAGTATCTTTATGTGAAAGCAATTATTCGGAGTTTAAAGATAAACATTAATCTGTGATTGTCAGAATCATTAGAGTAGCATGTTCGAAATATTTGTTAAATACAAATTTTTATCTAACACCGGTAAAAGTCATTTAACATGTGACAAGGAATATTGAAAAAAAAAATTCACTGTAAAAAAGTATTAAAGAGAGTCTAACAGTTTTGTTTATATACACTGGTTATCATAAATTAAGGAAAAATCACAAAAATAGCGATAACTCNTTTCTAAGCGTTTTGTAAAACGCTAGTTTCCAAACGAGGGAGATTTTGATCATACATTTGACACTTGAACGGAATTTTCAAATTTAGCTAGGAATTAAAATTAAATTTGAATATTCTATTAAAATTTTAAGAGTAGATTTTTACAGATTATTATGAAATTTATTTAGAAAAAAAAATTTAAAAGTTTCCATTTTTTGAGAAATAAATTACGATTTAACATTTTATTTTTAATTAAAAGCTGCAGTTTATTTGTTAAAATAGATAATTTTATATTCATTGAACTTAGAATTTTAGTTTTAAAGTCGAATGGGATAATAGTGTCGCGCACTATAAAACTTATAATATGCAATATTTTTTTTTTAAAAAAATGTAATATTTTAGCAAAATTATAAAGCTTAACTATCTAACTTATATATATATATATATATAGAAGAAATCATTATTAGTTTTAATTTTTTTAAGGAAAATTTATGTGGCTGATTTTTATATCAAAAAAATTTTTTTTACATTTTTATATTCCTCAGAAGTGGGAGAGTTTTCAAAATGTTTTGCATGCGAATTTCTATTTTTTTACAATGAAAAAAATCTCTCACATTATAAAATTTTAAAGTTCATTTTTCATTAATTCTAATAAAACCCCCGTTCTGATAAATTCAATATCTATCACACACACATAAGAATTGATAAAATTTAAGAGGAATTCGCATTTCTGATTTTTTCTTTCTTTTTTTTTTNAATTTTTTTTTTTTTTTTTTTTTTTTTTTTTTTTTTTTTTTTTTTTTGATATCAAGAACTAAAAATAAATTTATATTTCCACAATTTCATTTTTAAAAATCGTTCCATAATAAGATTTCAACAATCATAACTTTCGCAGAACATTCATGAGTGTACAGACACATTTTCTATAAGGTGCACTGCGATTTTTTTTTTCTTCATAAATAGTCAAATAGAAAAAAATATTAATATTATTTCAAAGTGTTATTAAATTTATAAAAGTACTGCTTCGAAACTTTTTCCAACATTTAGAAAATAACACAAAATTCATCAAACACATAATTAAGAAATTTGCATAATAACGTATCATAACTCATAACAACGGTTTCACTTCAGTCTTAAATAATTTAGAAGAATTCTTCTTACTAAAATATACCAATACACTGACGAATACTGCAAAGGATGCCTTTTTAATATAATTTTGGTTTTTTTCTAAGTAAAATATAAATTAATTCTTTGCATATTTATTATCTATAGTATATTCCTTTCCTTGGTATTAAAATTTTAAATTATTCACTATCATCTAATAATGATTTTAAACAGCATTTATATTTTTGACGGTAGATGGCAGCATGAAGTTGAGCAAACTGCAAGAACGTTTCTGAAATTTTTGACGAATGTGTTTCCATCTATGTTGCTTAATTCAAACTAAATCTGTTTACAACTTTCAAGTAATATTCAACAATATTATTATTTATAGTTTATTCATTTATTTAAAGTACTTTTATTAAGAATTTTCGGAACTGTTACTAATAAAAGAATACTAATAAAATATATTGCTATAATTTTAAGTTAATATTTCTAAAAACATTTTCTGGAAAGCAAATATTATTTCTTCATAACTATCTTACACATAACTTATGCTCGAAATTTGCAGGAATAGAGTTTAGCTAAATGTCTAAATATTGAAAATGATCCAGTCTTAAAAAAAATTAATAAATATAAAAACATTTATTTGCAGCTGATAGAAAAAAGAAATGAACAGAAAAAAATTTGAATGATATGTGTATTCTGTATAGTTCTTTAACTTTATACAAAAACACCAATTCAAAATAGTAAGGAAAAAAATATTTGTATTCAGTAATTAAATGTTGCTTTTGATGCAAATATTTTTATTTATTTATTTTTATAATTTAATAAAAGATGACAATCATTCAGGGGGGAAAATTTGAGATATACTTTCAGTGTACGTCGTTGATTGTATTTTTCTTTCTAATTTTTGGTCTCGAACTTTTGCTTAATAGTTAAGTCGAAATCAGAATTTGCTTTAGTATGGAAAATGAAAACAAAAATTAAACCTTGTCCCAGATAAAATGATCACAGAGAATAACAATATGGTTCCACTTAATCTCTAATATAATTTTTCTAATTTTCGCCAATCTATTTTCAGTTTCTAAAAATTGAGTTATTCACTAAAAATTATATTTTCCTCTTTTACGCTAATTTAAAAAAATATATAAATATTTTATACTATTACGAAAGATTTCAGAATAAAATGTTCAGAATAAAATGTTGTTCATAAATATTTGTCCACCAGTTAAGATTTCTCACTCTCTTTATAAAGATACACAATCATTCATTTATTTTTAAAGAATCAAATGTTTAAAACTGTAATGGGTCAGTCATTTAACTCGAAAAATAATTTGCAACATCTTAAACTGGTGTTCCGTTGACATCAAAAGATCAAAAAATGATCAAAACATCAAGCAGAACATTAAAATTTTTGGAAGAATTTGAAGAATAATATTAGATAATGGCTGTTAAAGATGAAGATGAGAAAAGGAAAAAGCACCATACGAAATAATGCTTTACTCTTTAAAATTCTTGACTCAAAACGCAATAAAAACATATTATCTTAAATTGTTTTTTTTAAATAAATAAAAAAAAAAAAGAACATAAGCAAGCTCTTTGTTTAATGGTTTGGAACTTTTTTTTCATTAAAATTAATTCCAGTTTTTTATTATTCTTTTCGTGCAACTAAATAAAGGACAATAACCATTTGAGTTTTTCGTGTTAATGTAAATGAAGCAAGGGCTTTAAAAGTTATTTAGGTACAGATAGAATTAATCAACGTTTTGTATGAATTATCTAAGATTTCGAGTTTATTAATTCTTTGTTTTGAAATGAATGAGATTTTTATAATTATGTATTCAGAGTAGGTCAAACAAGGCAGGAAATAATTAGCACGCTTTGTTCTAGAATAATTTAACGAATATAATTTACATTGATTTAATTATTATCCAATTCTTTAACCTCGGGCACGATTTAATTCAATTAGCAGAGCAATCGGAAGCACATGTTTAATTATTTTTAACGAAAATAACCGTTTCTTTTTATCTTTTTTTGTGAAAAATATTTCTGAAGCCAAATAAGGAGAGCGGTAGTTTAAAAAAAAAATTAAATCTATTTTCCTCGAAGCTATAATAATGTTTATGTAATCAGAATTAAAATGAAGTGGAATGGTAATAAGATATTTATTATTTATTAGATTTTAATTAATTGGAGACGAAAATGGAAAAATGTTTAATTTATTCCAGATAAAAAATGAAGTTGAATTTTTTAAAAATATTTTTTTCTTTCATGAAAAGATCGAAAAAAGAATTGCCATCTTAATTTTCTACGAAGCTTTTAATCGCTCATGATGTGAATTTTTAAATAGCTACGAATCGCTACATAGAATATATATTATTTAACGCGATTAAAAAATTGGATTTCAATGTACTTAAGACCGTAAAAGTGATTTTTTTCATTCGACTTGAAAGATTCGACGCAATAAAATCGCACAAGAACATGTTTAATAAAATAAACATGAATAATATTCTTAAGGTTATTAAAAAGTTGAATTAACTGGGGAATAAATGTTTCTTTGCATTTATTCTAATATTTGATCTGATCTATTTCGGTTGTGGGTACTTTCAAATATGAAATTAATTTTTGTCTTTAAGTTACACATACTTTTAATGACCATTTAATCTATTTCATTGCCAAAATGTTCAAGTTTAAAAGTGTTATCTATAACAGGGGGTTGCGTAAATATTGTAACAAACTTCTAAGGGAGTTAGGGCATAAATAATCTGCATTGAAATAGCATATGAACCCATGACCGGAAAATGTCGTTGTACTCTGGTAGCTTTGAGCTTCCTTAATATGAAGCACACGAAGAAAGGATTCATAATAGGAAAGCTCCCCTAGTGGCGTATGACAGCATTTCTATCGACGGATTCCAAGGCAATTTTAATCCTGATGATGTGCAATAAGTCCCCTAGAAGTTTGTCGCAATACTTACGCAATCTCCTGTTATATATAACGTTTTTAAACTTTTAGATTTCAACTAAAAATAGACTAAAAATGCCATAAAACAGAAAATTATATATTTATAGCCTAGAGAGGGAGAGAAATAGCAGATTTCAACCTATCTTTACAAAACTATCTTAAAAGCTGCTACAAAATACAATTCAACTGAAAAGAAATTTCCTTAGTGTTGTCCATAAGGTTTGAAATTTTAAAAGCATTGTTATTTTTTTTTCCTTCATGTAAATTCACATTTGTTCAAATTTCGTCTGATTGAATATTAGAAAATCGATAAAAAATCATCATTACACATAAAATCGATTAAATTAGCAAATATTATAAACATATCTTTATTGAATCTGCAAAGATCAACTTACTGCAATAATCTCTCACTCCAGTACTTCTTATTCTTTCTATTGTAGACATCTGTTTTGAATTGATTTAACAGAGTCTTATTAGTATTTTCCAGCATTGGAAAAAATCAATAAAAAATCATCATTATTTATAAAATTGATAAAATTAACAAATACTTACATATCTTTATTAAATCTATAAAGCTCAACTTATTCCAATACTACTTTCTCTTACTATTGTAAACATCAGTTTTGTAGTTATTTAACAGAGTATTTTAGCCTCTTTCTACAGAAAACTGTTTGCGAGAACTACTTAACTGAAAACTACTTAAACAGAAATACTTTAGAGATAATTGTTTGCGTGTTCTAGCTGAAAATTGTTGACGTCGCATGTTCCGAACTGCTTTGGCAGAGAACTAATAGCATATTTTATCAGATAATTGTTTGTAGAAACCAACAACAAGTTTTCTTTTTATAAATCAATTAAATAGAGAATTGTCTACATATTGTACTAGAGAATTGTTTACCTATCATAACAAAAAACTGTTCACATACTGTAACAGAGAATGATTTTGCAATTCGGTTTATATTTTCCTTTGTTAGCTCGCAATATTATTTTCTTAAAATAATATTTAAAATTAGGTAGCTACAGTCATGAAATATCTTTCTGGGGAATTCATTCGTAGTTTAATAATGTTTTTTACTGTTCTGATTTTCGTAAAATACACAACACAGCTTAACTGGATTATTTTATCTCTTTTTAGTCATTTTTAGTCTACTTTAATTATTTGAAAGCTAGAATTAAAAAAAATACTTTGGGAAGTAGGATTTTTAAAAAAAATTGAATCGTAGTATTCAATTAGAAGTGTGATTCCAGCAAAACTTTAAAAACCGGAATTTAATTTATGAGCCATTTTTAAAATGGAGTGGTGTTCAGACATTTTTTTTTTCAAATCAAATATTCGAATTAGTACCTATAAAAATTTCAGCTGCAATTGGAGTGTTTCGCGTCCATAAAACTTAAAATGGCAGTAAACTTGTTGATTTGGTGCATAAAATAAAAATAAAAGATGACTAAACTTATCGCGAATCTGCATTATTTTTGTCTCTGTTACCAGTTTTCAATAATTTACCTGAAGCCTTTAGCTATAACAACGTAACAAGCTGTAAACCCTCCAATCAAATCTATACTCTAAATTATTAAAGCTGCTTTTTGTTAAATTATTTAAAGCTTAATGAATGGGAATAAAGTTTTAATGCATGATACGTAACAGAGTGGAAGAAGATAACAAAGAGCAATTTTGACAGTAAAGCCAAATTTTCAATTTTGCAGTTTTGCAAATTGCTGAATTTTAGTCATACAAATATAGATACCCTCCTATGTTTATTTTAATAATCTTAATAACTAATGATATATTAAATTGAAAGCTAATAAATATAAGTTAATAAGTTACCATGAGTGCAAGAGATAGAGAATGGAAAAAGAGACTGAAAATCATTTTACTTGGAAAAATTCACTTGAAAGTAAATGTTTAGATAAAACTGAAAAATGTAATTTGATCATACCATAAAAATTCAAATGAACATTAAAACAATAAATTTAAAACAACTATGCTACACAGGGGAAAGTAACAAGACAGTAACATAGGGGAACGGAAATAGAGCATCCTTATCTTGCCAAAGTTTTATCTTCCTAGGATTCAGCAAAAATAATCACAATTTAAGAAAATGGCTACCTTATCTAAAAATAAAATACCAGGGGTCTAATTTTCCATAACTCAACAGAAATAGTTTAATTCCATAATTATGGTATCAAAGAGAAAAAAGAAATCAGGATAACATCAAAATGTTTGAAAAGTGATTTTGAAACTGTATATTAAATAAAGTGTTCTGAATATTCTATATATAACACCACTACATAAATTAAAATTATTTTCAGTTGACTGTTAGTTTAATTGTAGTTAAATCAGTGGAAAAGTTGGCTGGTACAAGACGTATTAAAAATTTATCAAATAGGCCTTATCTTTGAAGTTATAATTTTTATATATCTACATTAACTAAAAATATACAGCAAATAAATCTGATTAAAATGTTATTTGGAATTCAATTTCAGTAATTAAAACTACTAAAAGACGTACAAGACGTATTAAAAATGTCTCAAATAGGCCTTATTTTTGAAGTTATAGTTTTTATATATCTACATTAACTAAAAATATACAGCAAATAAATCTAATTGAAATGTTATTTGGTTTTCAGTAATATCAGTTTCAGTAATTAAAGCTACTAAAAAATAAAAAAATAAGTTTTTTTTAGTTATTTTATTATTTTTTTAATTACCGATATGCACTGTTCAGTTGCCCCTTTCCCAAAAGGAGAAAAATTTGTACCAATAAACGTTTGTCTTAATGATTTTTATTTTACTTATATTAAGATACACTGGATTAAAAAAAATTAAAAATATAGACTTCCATTGTAATTACAGAACTGATAGCTGCACCAAGAGATATGTGGTGACATTTTTAAAAAAATAATTATAAAACATTAAAGCAAACATGTAAAATACACAAACAGTAGATAAACAGTGAATTGAGATAATTATTTTAGGGGATTTATAAACCGATATCTTTTACAGATCTCTTGTTTTTTTCTTGTCTTATAAGAGAAATCCTATTAAAATTCATTTTAAGTTACCTTATTCATTCTCTTGAAAATAAATTGTAGCTGTATCTGAAATAGGAAGAAAAAAGTTAACTAAATCGCAGTTAGTCACAGAACATTGTCTGATAAAGTTCTCAAAATTTTTTTTTTACCAAAAATTACATTTTGCTAAACTACTGCATCTCCAATCAAAATTTAAGCGAATCTTTCGCAAGTTTTCCGATGCTTAACAGAAGTAAATGAACTTCTTAGCAGGAAGTATGATTTCATTAGAAAAATAACTCTTGGAATTATAATGCCTCGCAAAATCATCGCATCTTTAATCAAAATTTCAGATTTGTAAGAGAGTACTTCAAGAACTGAATCCGAAATGGAACTAACAACAACTTATGGATCCGTCGTAGCAGTAATCCTTTTAATAAAAAAGTTCTTGGTAGCGTTTTTTTTTTTAATTGTTATGTCTTTTTAATACACGGAATTACTAATTTATTATATTTCTTCCAAATTTTGCGAAATAAAACGCAAGAGGAACTCAGTACAAGACAAAAAGTCATGATTATTCGCAATATAAGCCGGTCACACTTTCATAATAGTTCAGATATTAACCTCAAAACCCACAATAATTGAACTTTTTCTCATTAAGTATGTTTTTATGAGAAGAAGAACACTCGAAATAATAAAACCTTGACAGATCTTTGCTTTTTCTTTAGTCAAAATTTTAAACTTGTAAGAGATTCTATCAGGAACTTGTTTACAAATTGTGTAAAAAAGCAGAACAAACCAGCAATAAATAAAAAGAGAAAATTTTTCCTATCCCTCCACAAGCAAGCATTGGTTCAATCTCTCTGAAGCAAAAGCTTCCTTAGAGAGAAAAAAAAGGAAATGAAGTTATTTTTACAAGGTAGCATAACCTTTTGCCTTTATCAGTATTTACAAATCTTTATGCCGACCGGCCTGTGTAGGGGGCAGGGAACTGTCCTTGCATCAGAAAGGTCCTGGGTTCGAATCCCGGGAAAGGCATGAATGTTTCTTTCTCTCTCTGTGTGTTCTATGTCCTTTCTCTTTTGTGTGTGAATGTGACTTGCCCTTTAAACGGGTTGTGGGAATGGCGTGGCAGAAATCGAAATCCCGGCCATAGATGGTACCACTGAAAAACAGGAACAATCGCACCCCCACTGCCTAAACAGGCATACGACAAGAAAAAAACAAGTCTTTATAATAAAACCTTTCTTATCAAACCTTTATAATTTCCTTTATCAGTATCAGTAATTAGCTACAATCTGTACTGTGCTTTAGCCGAAAAATATACATAGGGGATCCTTCCCCTATGCATATTCTAGTTTCGATAAACCCAGTCGTGGTTGGGAGGAGAAGAGGATGAAAACTCATTTCAAAAATCTCTGATGCTGTGCCACTAAATGTTGCTTTTTTCCTTTATATACAGGGATCACAGCAAGCTTTGGGGGCCGGTTTTTATTATGTCTATCGAAGCTAGCCTCCTTCTCCTATGTATATTATTTGGCTAAACCACAATAAATAGAGTTTTTCTTAGGAAGTATAATTTCAAGAGAAAAATAAATCTCAAAAATATCAAAATCTCGCCAAATTGTTTGTATGTTTCATCAAAATTTAAGATTTGTAAGCGAAACTTTAAAGAGTAATTTAGCTGAACCCAAAACATAACTTACCAACTAATTTCAAGCTTACTCATTTTAATGAAAAACTGCTAGGTAACAACTTCCGTTTAACACTTCATATCACATTCTCTTCGTAATCTCTAATTACTCTACGTTTCCACACATTTCTGCTAAATTACTCGAAATGAAACGCAAGGAAAATTTTCAACGGAAGACGAAAGAGTCGTATAATTAAAACTCCCGATTATCCGCAATAAATCGACCACACTTCCCTCTCTGCTTCAGAATTTAATCTTAAAACCACAAACCCGCGAAAACATTTCTGTTCCCCCTTGCGTCCACCATTTTAAACTCCTTAACTCTAGCTTCATTTTAGAGGACATAAATTTAAGGATCTTTCCCGAACTCGGAGAGAGCGTGCTCCCACTATTCCGGATATTTCAACGCACAAACGTACACATAAATATGCGCAAAACCTAAGCAGGAATTTTGCACCCACACACGAGTGGGTGGACAGTGCGCGTGAAAAGGTATTATCTTACCCGACGCAGAAGGTTACATAAGAGGAATTTCTGCAATTTTCGGGTATCTCTAATCTTAACTAATGACACCCTAGGGCTCAATTATTCATCCAACTACTAGACCAAGAGGCATTTACACGTTCAACTCTACGCTTTAAAAGGGAGAAGTTCGTTAAAATGAATGTTACATTCAACTTGGCAAGGTTTTACGGGCATTTGTGCAGGGTAAAAATATAGCAACTTAAACTGTGATAGGGAGAAAATTTTTCTGCCGAGGAGTGAATTATATCCGATTCTTGTTTCGCGCTCCGAGAGCATTTGTTTCGCGATTAAAATTTAGTACTTGTCAAGTCGGAAACGCATTTTTCCTGCAAAACCCTCTTTTGTGGAAAGTGTCTTATAAACTTTTCCCTCGTGGCGTGACTTTTTATTATTTTTTATAAGATCTATTTGGTCTTAAATCTTTTACCTGTTTTATTCTTGTAAAGCATAATAAAAATAGGAAGAAAAAAACATGATCCATTTATTTATTACTATATGAAAGATTCGAGTTGAGGATAAATATTTCATAATCTTATATTCTATTGCTTACTTAGGATTAATTATTACCATTGACAACATAATTACTCCTGAAATAAAAAACCGACTCTACTTGGCGAATAGGGCTGTCTATGGGCTGAGAATATTTATTAAATCTAGGCTTCTTTCTAGAAAAACAAAGTTCTTAATCTACAAAACTCTTGTCCGGCCAATCTTGACATACGCCTCTGAAGCTTGGACAATGACAAAACTTGAGGAAAATTGTATCGCAATTTTTGAGATAGGAGATTTTGCCGGGTATACTTGGTGGTGTAAATGAAAACAATAACTGGAGAAGGAGAACTGTACATGATTGATTTATAAACAACCTGATATTATTAAATACATAAAATAAATGGAATGAATTGGATCTCTCACCTGATTCGAATGAGCTACGACAACACAATAAAAAAGATACTGCTTTTTAGACCCACTGGAAAAAGAAAGCGGGGAAGGCCGCGGTTAAGATGGGCTGACACTGTGGAGTCTGATTTTCTCTCAATTAATGAAATAAATTGGAGATCAAAGATAAATCGGAAGTCTTCATGGCGAAATCTTCAGAGGAAGGCATTGGCTCACATTGGGCTGTCCGGTTAACTATGATGATGATGATGATATTATATTGTATCTTTTGTTGAAACGTGTTAATGAGAAGCCACATTGCTTTTGAAACTCATGAAAAATTTGAGAATAAAATCCAAATGAACTCGAATTCTTAAAAGTTTAAACCCTTATTTGCCTTTACATTTAATTGTACTTTAAAGCGGGATACAAAAGAAGAATTCTTGGAACTGCACAAATGAAAAACAGAAAAAAAAATTAAAGTTATTTATGCCCTCGAGTACCTCTGGTGATTATTAATTAGGTTAATTACAAGTTTTAGTTCTGCCTTGAAAAAAATTAATATATTTTTTTTAACACTAATAAATATTTTTTAGTTTTTTTGTAATTTCCACAGGATAATTATCATTAGTTAAATTAACATTATTTTAAAAATTCGAATATTTATCAAGTTGAGCCACATGAATACTGAGATAATGTCTTCAATATTTAAGTTTTCATTTACTCCTTAATTGTCAACTTTATTAAAATCACTATTTTACGTGATTACTTTATTTATAAAAATCTATTTTAATTCAAAGATGCTTGATTTTCAATCTGAAAAAATGAAATTCAAATTAACTCCAATGCCCAAAAGCAAACACTGCATTTTCAACCGCACTCAGAAAGGAAATTAAATACAACAAAAAAAATTCTTTACCTCGTCCATTCAAAAGCAAATCTCTTTGAAACGAAAACACTTTCATAAAAAGTAATGAAGTTATTTTAGCAAGTTAGCACAACCAGTACCTTTTTACCTTTGGGGCTATACCACTAATTACAAACCAAGATATTACGAGAAAACAATTCAACGTAAACAAATGCGAGAGCAAAATTTCACTTTGGAAGGAATTCATTTTCCCTAGAAGGTTTGAAATGAGTTTAAAAAATAATTTTTGGAGAGAATATCTTAATTAAGTGCTAATTCAAAACAAAGGTATTAAATTTATTTATTTTGTGGAATATTTTTAAGAATCAAAAGATTTTTAATTCTAAGATTAATTTAGTGTATTTGAATGTGATTCAGATTAAATAATTTTGCGAAAAATATTTTGATATTGGTGATTTTAATACAGTTTTAGTAAATTCTAATATTTCTTAAAAAAATGAGGAAAGAGAATGGAGAAAATTTGAAATTTTCGGATAATGAGCAATATTTCTCGATGAAAGTACGGGAAGAAGAATTGTTGGAAAATTGCTACAATGCTTTTTAAAATGCTTAAAATTTTTAAAAAAATAGTACTTTTGCGACTTACTTCGAAAATTAATATGTTATTTTTCCTATAAATGAAACAAGTCATTCAATGGTGAAATGTGATTTACTGACAATTTTTAAAAAATAAAGAATGCAAAATACTTTTATCATCAATAATTTTATATTTTACTATTTAAAGATAAATTTCATTTGCGATTTTAAAACTTTTCATAATCAGTAATAGAAGCAATTGCAATTTAATTATAATTTTTCTGCAAATATTATAACATATCTACAATAATTTTGAATAAAATCTCCCTGTTTGTTTCATTGATTTTGGATTTAATGTCCAGATTTGTCGCTTAATTCAGTGTGTATAATTTCTAAATAAGCAGGAGCCTCTAAAATAAACACTCTAAAAAGTAAATGCAAAAAATCTTATTCACAATAATTGATTATATGCGTCTAGATGCGTTCAGAAACTCGATTTATGCGTTTGAACAAGAAGTTACGTAATTTAAGTGAAATTTTCGTTACTATCGTTTCGTTTCTCTATATTTTCTCCGTAATTTTTTAAAATATATAGAACTTTAACAAGATATATATGGCTGCTTAATTTTTTAGAGTATGCTTACGTGTAATTATATTAATCCTTTCAAGAACGTGATCTTATATATGTAGTCACGCGATTCTCCCTTCTCGGCCCACAATATCTATATGAAAGGAGCTTTCTGACTCTAGCAGCTCTAAGTCACACGGGCGGAATCTACAGGCAAGGGTCATGGAGCAACCCCAAATTAAATTTATTAATGTGCTGTTAAAAACGTTTAAGAAACGTTATAATTTTTGTTAAAAATATAATATTTTTGAGTCTTAAACGTTGAATATTAATTGCTTATTTAATCGTTTCGTTTTTCTATTATTTTCTCCGATATTTTTTAGAGTATATAGAACTCTAAGAAGATGCGTATAGTTGTTTAATTTTTTAGAGTATGCTTACGAGTAATTCTTTCAAGAACGTGATCATATTACGCGATTCTCCCTTCTCGGCCCACAATATCTATATGAAAGGAGCTTTCTGACTTTAGTGGCCCTAAGTCACACGGGTGGAATCTACAGGCAAGGATCATGGAATAACCCCTAATTAAACTTATTAATATGCTGTTAAAAACGTTTTAAAAACGTTATAATTTTTGTTAGATGTACAATAACTTTGCGTCTTAAACGGAGAATATTCATTGCTTTATTATTTGAAGCTATTTATAATTCTTTTTGCGATAAAATTTAATAAAACTCGATAATAATTATTTCCTTTATAATTAGGATGTGAATTATAATATTACACTCCATATGATCATATATATGTAGCCACGAGATTCTCCCTTCTCGGCCCACAATATCTATATAAAAGGAGCTTTCTGACTTTAGTGGCCCTAAGTCACGCGGGTGGAATCTACAGGCAAGGATCATGGAATAACCCCTAATTAAACTTATTAATATGCTGTTAAAAACCTTTAAAAAACGTTATAATTTTTGTTAGAAATATAATAATTTTGCGTCTTAAACGGTGAATATTAATTGCTTAATTATTTGAAGCTATTTATTATTCTTTTTGAGTTAAAATTTAATGAAACTCGATAATAATTACTATTTTCATAATTAGGATATCAATTATAATATTATACTCCATATGATTGATTTACTGCTGGTATTAATGTAAACAGCGAGATTCATTTATATTTTGTTTTCTCGCTGACAATTTTTACACACAGAAATTATATGTTCCTGAGAAAAAAATTTGGCGCAAATCGTTATTTTCAGTTATTCTCGATTTTCAGAGCAAAACTTCTTTCTTTTTACTTTCTATTTTGGTGATTCTGGACAAAACTGTTTAATATTGCAACGTCTAGTTTTTGATTGAAAAATGGATTTACCGTACTTTTCGTGGCGCTAATCACTAATTAGTAACATAGCTATGTCTTTGATTTTCATAACATAATTGGGTAAAGTAGTCGGTTTTTATACATAGTTAGTGGATTTTTGAAAGTGGGTTTTGCATTTATTGTGACAAAATTTTCCTGATGATTTTAAACAATTAGAAATCACTTTAATTGGGAACAAAGAAATAACACACTGAACTCGGCAGAAATAAAATGATTTGTAAAAGAAAAAAAAAACTAGAAGGTGCGTGGGTTTTAAAATGACCCCATTAACTGTTAAGAACGTCGATTGAGGGAGTATGTCGGAAATTCCTTTTAATTATTTGCAAAAGGCAGATAGAGAATAAAACTCAGCTACTAATAAAACTGTGATCGACAGGTGTATAGTTTTTCAGGAAGAATAAAGTACTTAGCGAATGCATGAGATCATAATATAGTTTTCTTGGTCCTCCCTCTCTATTGTACTGAAACATTTACAAGAAAAAAAATAATTTAAATATTTCTTAACAATCCATAAAAATTTTCTTGTGACTTTAAATTTTAAATTTCGGAGTATATATTTTTTTTAATTTTAAGCAAAACTATAGAAACATTGAAAGTCAAAGTTTGCAGTGTTTCATAAATTTTGCATTTTTAAACAACAAGTCCTAAAAATGCGAAAATCTCGATCACCAAAGAGCTAAAAAGAAAACAAAAAACGTTACAAGAATTCAGTCAAGATTTCCATGTGTATATTTAAATAAATTCAAATACGTAAGGAAAACAATTTTTGATTTATATCACAAAGCATGTAAGATTGTGAAAATGTAATCGAAAAAATGTAATATCTTCTTTACATTGAAAAACATGTATCTCGCATGAAATGTCTGAGAGTAAAAAGAAAAAAAATGCCTATTTTATCTTACTTCCCGAGAAAATACGAAAATTTAGATATTTTCCTTTTTCAGAGACATCCAAATTTTAGTTATAAAGCTTTACCCGATATCTTTGTTGTTTATCTCCGTACTTTTGAACTGTAATTCACCCTTTTCTTAGAAACAGGAGCAGTCTACAGCGGGCACGCGAAAACATTGAAAATGTATACTTTGTAGTACGACATTTAGCAAACAAAACTAGTTTTTCTGTGTAAACTTTTACATTTTTTGAATAAATCTGCTTCCTACGCTCCTGTCTGTAACTATTATAACAAGTTTAGAGCTAAAAATTTATTTTAAACCAGCCATATTTCATATTTTTCATTATGTTAGTAAAGAGTATATTTTAAAGGAATATTTTTTGATATATGCGAGCAAGAACTTTAAAAATATTTATCATAAATTTGAATACATGAATTCTAATTTTAATAAATTAGTATTTTTACTAAAAACATGGGAAATTTTCAAACACCTTCATTGATTTAATTAGTCTTCATTAGCATTTGAAATACTGTATTATAAAAAAAATGAAACATTTTGTACATGAAATGTGCATGGGGTGTAAGGCGGTAATGGCGTACTTGCGGCTATTGTGACAGCTAAAAATGAAATTTTTAATTTTTAATTTGAAATTTTTCAAAAATTGTTTCTCAGATTCCTAAAAGTGTATTGCATATGCTGTTACCTGGCAGTTGTAAATTTTAAGACAGTGTATTTATGCAAGGAGAAAAAAATTTTGGTAATTTACCGTCTTTGTATGGTAATGACATTTCTAGTTAAAAGAAATCATAATGCTCGTAATGGAACCTAAAAATACAGCATTTAAACCATGCATTTGGTAATTTTTTCGTTCGTACTTTGATGGTTTACCAAAAATAATGGTTTTGAAAATTATAGTTCTAATTACCACTCACTTAGTCAAAATTCAAAACAGAAAAGTGCATTTACCAGACTAATTGGATTTTATGCCTTAAATTGAAATACCATGGAATGTAGATTTATTGAATTTATTTGAACTGTAGTTACATTCAAATTTCAGTTCCAATTCAGTGGTGAACATTTCTCATGAGTTAATATTTTGATATATATTTTAAGAGTTACTCTCATATAAGAGTATTATTGAAATACGATATTCTTTCGTTATACCATACACGTAAATCGCTCATCTATGTATATATTTCTCTTACACGGCGACAAAAAAAAGCCTCAATACAACTCCCCGAATGGCAACGCTAGAAAATCGACCAATGGTTGCCGCTAAAAATGTCACGTGCCAAATCTAGATGAGATGGCTCAACATATAGATGGCTCAACAACTATTAAAAACGGAAACTGAAATAACCGGAGAGAGCATAAGCTAGGCAGATGTGAGTAGTCTTTGTCGATAGATCTCTATTTTAGTATTTTGTCGAAAGCGCTTTTTTCACGAATTTATATATTACAAATTTATTTGACGATTCTTGATTTATATCATGAATTTATTTGTTTTACTAGAATTTACTTGTATATGCAGGTTTTTCCATTGCAANTTTATCTTAAGATTTTATACTACAACACATTTCTAATAGGTTTAACGAATTACATGTCATTTATTTGAATTCAAATTTATTTTAATGGCTTAGTATTTACTGAAAGGATGTAATTTTTTTTTTTTACAAAAAAGTTGTTATATGGATTTGAATGATTGCTTTGAATTATTAGAATTTTGTGCATTTGCAATGAACTTAAGTTAGTAGCGAGCGAAGCGAGCTTAATTTGCGAACAAACCATATAAGATTGCGTAGCAATTTTTGGGGGTTGGCAAGCGTTAGCGAGCTGGGGGCGCAGCCCACTAGTTCAGTTATATCGATGTAAAAAGAGTAATCGACGTCATAATGAATTGCCGGTTTATCAACAAAAATATTTGCATTTTTTAATAATTATTTTTTTTATAACGGTAGGCACTGAACACTCGTTCTTCGATTTGAAAAATGCCGGAAGTGCTGCTATTGAACGTTATCCGGTGGGCACCTTTGCACCTAAGTCAGCAGCATTACTAAAGCCACCGCCACAATGCCACAGATACCCTTTCACATAGGGTAGGCTATATTCACACATCACATAACAGTGAACAACCCAGAGAGAAACATCCATATTCTGAGAGGGATTTGGCTTTGCAATCAGAAACGCTGGCCTCCTCGGAAGAATCTGGAAATGCTTTAACGTAACACGGTGGGCACCTGTGTACCTAAGTCACGGACGCGAACCCACGTCACGCTGCCATAGATACCCGTTTGTTCAAAGGGGGGTCACATTCACGTATCATACATAGAGAACAACACGGAGTGAAACATACATGCTCTGAGCGGGATTTGAACTCGCAACCATGGGCTTTGCTGTCAGGCACACTAACCGATCGGCTACCTGGCCGGCAATGTATAATTTGCTTATTTCGTAATCTAGCATTGTATCAAAGTGTATCAGTGTTAAAAAAGAAAATTTTGCGCTCATAATTTGTAACCCACAAATAAAGTAACCGAGCTATTTTATCATAAGAAATTTATTCTTCAATTAGCTCCATATACGTTTTTTTTTCTTGTATGCAAGCTAAAATTAGAAATGCAAGCGTCTCATAAACAAACGAATTTTACGCTTGTATTCCTTGCGATTGCGAGCTTTCGAATTTTTATTTTTGTCTGGCAAGATCGATATTATGAAATAATACAGGGAGCAAACATGGTATTTGAAACATCTTTGAGAACTTTGTACACAGTGTATTTTAAAACCATAGTGAATTATAAAATGATTTTTTTACTTTTTAGGGGAGCCTTCTGATTTCGATATCAAGTCAGCACTTTCAGGTAAGTTTTGAAATTTTGGCGCTCTCATTATTTTGGTAAAACACTTCGTACTGAAATAAATTATATTAAATAAACGATACTCGACTATTCAATAATTAATTTGGGTTTTCATGAATAATATTAAAAGAAAAAAAAATATTTGTTTTTAAAAATTGTAGCAGTAATTTTAAAATAACTTATTTATATAAGTTACTAGCAAACAAATTTGAATTTAAAATCATTTAAACTCTACTATGTGATTTGAGTGATTTTCGGTAAATATAATTCGAATTATAAATTAAAATAGTAATATTGCAAACCAATTTGGAGTCTTACAAAAGTATTTAAATTGTTTACTATTCGTCGCACAACTAGCCGATGGCATGTTAGTGACCATTTTGAAATCTGGATAGAAGTATTTGCAGCTCAGTGGTCAATATCATGTGTGCTAAAATGATGATCTTTACCAGCTATATACAGAGTGTATAACAAAGGATTGTTTAACTGGACAACAAAAAAACTGGGCAACAAAAGAAGACAGAGAAATGAAGCAAATGGTATGTTTATTGTGGAAGGTGTAGTATTCTGCTCGTAAATTTTGGAATTTATTTACGAAAGTTTCCAATAGATGGCACTGGAAGCCACCGTCACAGTGATCAGTTTTAGCATTACAATTTAAAAGGAGGTTCATGTACGGAATTAGGAGGTTTAAGCCTTTTTTTCTCTCATACATCGTGTACATCTGGTTCAGGAATATCATAGGTTAGATTTTAGTACTTTGGCTTTTGTATTTTTCTTAAGAACTCTGCGCAGCGTACAGCACTATCTGTTGGCACATTTTGTATTTAAATTCCGAAACTTTTCCATGAAATTTTTACAGCCTCTGTAGACATAATGTTTGTTTCGTTCTTTTATAATCATTTATTCTTGAGATGTTTATTTTTGAAATAAGTCTGTTCATCCTTGGACAAAATGTACTATTTAGAAATTGGAATAAATAATGTTAACCAACAAAAAGTTTTAATTAAAATAATAATAGAATTCAATAGTTTGGTTATAATAAATTTTCATGCAAGGAATTTGCATTGCCAACTTTTTAGATAAAAATATGGCAAATTACGATATCATGTGTGTTCTAATAAATCCATAGTAGTAGCGACTATTCCAAATGCAACCTTTTTAAAATAAGTTTTAGAAGGCTTTTATAATTTTAAAATTTAATATTTTTTGTAATTAATAGTTACAATTGCAAGTAATACCATAATAAAAATTTATTAAATAGCAATTCAGCTATTTTTATATTCATCGATAAAAATTGATCAGTATTTATCATTTTGCTATAAATTTTTTTTAAAATTTATCATGATTTTAGAAACAAGCATTTTGCATTATTACTCGAATATTTTATGAAAAAAACAAAAATTGTTGGTATACAGCGGGTTCTGTATTTTCTTTTTAAACAACTAAAAAGAAACTGCATCAAATTAAATCAATTATATGAAATTTAGAGTAAATTATTTCTTGATATTATAATTTATGCGGACTTTCAAAGCATTACTGGATTTATTAGTTCTTAACACATAATATTTCATAAAAGAATATAAATTGTTGACCACATTATTAAAGAAATATAACAAAATGTGCCCGGAACACAACAAGATAAAAATGGAACTACACGATGAAGAAATATTTCAAAATAAATATAATGCATAAACAGTAAATAAAATATTTAAAAAATGCCACTATCTTTTCTTTCTCAGTCGAATATAATTTTTCTACAGTCAATAATTAATATTTTCTGATTTATTCTGTTGCACACGTATTTAGTAAATTATCCCGCTTTCGATTAAAAGTAATATAAACTAACAAATTATAATAATTTATTACAATTCATTGAAATTTTTATATTTGCTCGTTACATTATGCGCGTTTGCAGAAGCATTTCTATAATTATCAATATATGAAAAAATGTTAATAAATTTAGCTTGAAATTATATACAAAGTAATATGTCAGAAATAAATTATAGCTTTACATAAATAAAACATTAGAAATATTTCTAGACTCATTGAATTTAATTTGAACTGCATTTTAATAATTTAAATAAATGGTTTTTAAACATGAAATACATTTAAATTATAGTTTCTACATTTATAACACTACTAAGCAAATTAGTTTGACAAATAATATACTCATTTATTTGTATTCTCATAAACTCAAATATTTCAGGTACAATTGCAATAAAATTTTACCAGCATAATTGAAAAAAAAGTATTTGTTGAGAGGTCGGTTTAAAATGCCATTAAACTATACATAAAGTCTTATCTTTATGTTACTCATCATTGGAAATGCTTTGAGGCAAAAAATAAATATGTAAGCTATTACAGAAAGGAGATTGCAATGGTTTATTGAATATTTGCAAATAAAGTAATAGTTAAAAGATTGAATAGTTAAAACTATCGCTTTATAACTTGAATTCCAGGCTAATGTTTTGCTTTGCTAATATTGTATAGAAAATCACTTAGGATATTATGTTGAGCTATTGTTTGGACCAGAATCATAAACTATTAAAACTTACTAAACGTTATGTTTAGGTTATATCTAACTAGTCCATAGACATTGGTAGGAGTTCTATCATTTGGTTATATGAAACGTATGAACTAGTTAAATCTAAATCATAAATACAATGTTTGGTAAATAATCATCATAGCAAAAATTAAAATACTGGTTTACTGATAATATAAATAATCATTAAAAAAAGATTTTATAATTTAAAAAAAAATAAGTCATGAGATTAAGAAATAATTCTGATCTAGAATTCATGTGTCAGGTGATGAAAGTTTTGCCCCTGAAATTCTAGGTATTAGTTCAAAATTTTTCCGATCGATGGCATTGCAGTAGCTGATCGAATGATAGCGGGTTCGAGTATGTGTGTGCCACTATTCTTACAGTCAGTTGTTTGGTTTACAGCTGATGGGGATGAAAAACTTTGGAATGTAATTTTCATGTTAAAAATGTTCAAATATGTGGTTTGAAGGTATTTTTTTTAACATGGACCTTTACTATCTACAGTTAGAAAGAAAAGAATCTAGGCTAAATAATGCAAGTTCTTGTTCGTGCATATAACCGAGTTCTTCATTAACAGAATTACGGAAAAACCCCGTTTTCCCAGGGTTCTTCTCTAAAGGGACTTTCTTTCAGATATTCCAATGTGTTGTTCGTTTTTTCACAAGTAAGTCGCCCACCCTATAGTGTTCGCTTACTATGAACTATACTTCGATTCTTTGGGTTAAAATCTGGGTTTCTCATCAGTTTCACTTTCCAAAGTTGTATCTCAGTGGTCCCCATGGTGTCACAGGAGGAAAGGCTTTATATTTATGATTCGAATAGCTGTTTGCAAAACTTTATTTGCTTTATTTCAATAAAATTCCTCGGGCTCTCGTACCATTTTCTCACCATTTTTAAAGAAACTTTCCACTTTTTTTGTTTCACGTTATAGTCCTGATAAGAAACTTGACATTTCTATTTATTGGATTTCAAGTAGATTTTCATTCCACAATGGAGTGATAGATAAGATGAAGTTCCCAGCAGATCTGCGAAGTCAAGCATCACTGGATGCGGTCATTGTGAGGGTGACTGACCACTTGGATCAGCCTGCGAAAGAACTGAGGGCATGCGGTATTGATCTTCGCTAAACTATACTCAAACGTAGTGCTCGACTTCCCACGTAGGTCATCGAGTTGCAGGGGGGCCATGCCCTCAGCCGAGGATCAAAATTGTGATGGCATGTCTTCGGATCATCCTTAGGGATGTTTCTCAAAACGTCGCTAATAGCCCGTTGTGCAGTTCTAGTGCGACGTAAATTAACTACTACTATTACTACTACTCAAAAAAATTATCACATAAAAAATTTATACAGTATATACTGGCAAACTATTATGCATGATATAAATTAAAGCGCAAAACCTCACTATGTTAAATTTTAGTGTTTTTTCCTCCTAGTAATAATATAAAATAGTTAGCATTGACATTTTTGATGTAGAAACGAAAAACTAGGAAACATAGAAATCATCACTAAAAAAATGTGTCAAAGACACGAAATGCATCGTAACTAGTAAAACTAAATAAATCTAGTTAAGTCAATATAAGTCCTTAGGTAATAAATATCGCACTTTTAACCTTCTCTAGATTTATTAGGTTTCGAATGACGCATGAAATTTACACCTAAAAAAGCTGCAGCTCTCAGACTGAAAGAGTGTAGACGCCGAAAATTTGTCTGCGACATTTTTATTAGCAAATATTTATTTTTTTAATTTTTTTATTCGGAAGTCTGCTTTTTGCACCGTATAAATTGTATAAAGAACAATTTTATTTCCGTATCTGGAAGGTTAATTCAACAAATGAAAATAGTGCTATGTCGCCAATGTGTATGATAGTATTATGGAATAAAAATTTTCATGTTCCAGAAATAGCAGACAAATTCAGTATTATTCTTTATATGTTTAGCATTTAATCAAAGAGATCTTGTGTACAGACTTAAATGAAATCATTATACAAATTAAATCGGATTCGAAAATATAACTGTTTAACTGGAAGCAAGATTAGAAACAATAATGTTGGTTCATACTCATACATTTTTAATCCTTTTGCTTATATAAGAGTATATATTATTATTTTTTTCGATGCTTGATTTCACTCTTCATGAATAATTTATTTGAAGAAGGTATTTAATCAGGTTGAAATCCTTTTGTATGGTGTTTATAAAGCATTATCTAATCAGACCTAGTATTTCTTATGGGGACTATAAGGAAACATAAAAAAAAAATATTTTTCGTACAGTATTTGGCAGAATAATTTTAGATCTTGAAAATGCTTTTGTTTTCAAATAAAATTTCAAAATGCTAAATAATACTTCGTGATAATCCTGGGAATTTTTTTTTACATGAAAGAATTTGTACCTTGATGCTTAGTTATACTAAAATATTTATCTAATTTTAGAACTTGTCACATGATCCTTGCAAATATTTTT
The DNA here is from genome assembly GCF_043381705.1 of Parasteatoda tepidariorum. NCBI lineage: Eukaryota > Metazoa > Arthropoda > Arachnida > Araneae > Theridiidae > Parasteatoda > Parasteatoda tepidariorum. The sequence goes on from NC_092211.1 coordinate 57,163,196, forward strand.
TCATTGAAAAATATTTCAGTTTTATTTAAGTTACTTGATTTTTACGTTTTGCGCTTTAACGAACCAGCAGTTTGTTTTATTTTCAACCGAAAACATATATTTTGAGTGGTATTTGAGTGAGACTTTATTTAAAAAAATAATAATAATACTTTAAATTATAATCATGTAGTTAATCTTTTTTATCATTATTTTCCATATATCAAAATTAAAATGTAATATTTTGTTAAAAAAAGTGATTAATAAATGAAAAAAAGCTTAATTTATTGCTTTAATTTCTTAGAATAAAGTTGTAAATGGATTTTATTTATATAATTTCTATGCATTCCATTCTCTTATATTTACACTAATAGCAATGTGTAATATTGAAGTAATTTTATTTATAAGCTTTTCATAAGATCCATCAATTTCATTTCTTTAACTGTACATTATTAAATTTTCGACTGAAAAATTATTTTATTTTCGCTACTTAGTTAAATGTTAAACTTGATTTGCGATTTATAATATAATTGCACTGTTTTTCTATATTTGCTTCAGTCTGAAAAAGAATATGTTTCTTATGCATCGCTAGACATATTTGCATTTAAAATTTTGGCTTTAGCTTGCGAACTATAAGGGAAAATGCTGTCGAAGTAAGGAGAGATCATGTGAAGTAGGTACGTGAGGAGGTGATTTATAGTTAGCGAAGTTCTCGCTTCCTAGTGAAATAGCCCTATTTCAATTTTGAGCGATTGCTAGTCGATTCGTTAATGTTTCAAGTTTGAAGCGATCCTAGTACTTAAGTAAAATATTCGAAGTTGGTGTAAATATTAAGGATTAGATTCCATCCGACATTAGTCTGACGGACGGAAATTTTCTTTGCAATGTAATTTAAATATTAGCTTGTTTCACTCAAAATGTTTTCCACGTTGGTCAGTTTGTTGTTGACCTTTATTACACTTGAATCACAAGCCATAGGCTTTTCGCGAATTAGGTCAAGAAAGTGCGCTTTTAGTTTGACAAAGAGCACCACTAGGGAGAAAATTCATCTTAACTCAATGCCCCACTGATAGATGGCAACATCACTCATTCGAGAGGTCGCTTCTTCAATTTAGACATAGATCTGAAGTGAAAGAAAATTTTCCTTAGATCCATGTACCCACGTTTCTGATCAGTGAGCGACCACGGTACATTCGATTCCACAGCAAGTTTGAGCTACTCCGCTCGTACATGCACAGCTCGTACATGAGATATACGAGCATGTATACCTCATGTACTCAGTTGATCTAGAGGAGTCGAGGATTGAACCAAGGCCACTCCGGACCTGTGTCCGACTCTTTGACCCCTGGGCTGCCACGGCCTTGGTTAGTTTGTCTCTAAACTTGATCAAGGAATTTCCTCGACTTCTGGGTTGATGTGCTAATCCGATACAGACTGTTAATTCAAAAACGGTTACGCAAAAATAGGTAGAATAATATTTTATTTTGAATTAAAAAGTGTTGAACATCTTCAAGAGAAATTCGTACTCTCAGTAAAATTCTAACAATGCATATATTTTTCTTTTTAAAAAAGTTAATGTTAAGAAAAATGTTTTTTTTCTAAAAAAATTAAATAAATGCAATGTATGAATAACCCCCGAAACGACAACTTAATCCTTATGTGGCCATCGCAGCTCAGTGGTTATCTCTTGATGTCCACCTGTCGTGAGATCCCGCTCCCATCGGATGGTAAGGGGGATCAATTTGGATGGAGCCGGGGCGGCGCAAACTACAGCCCCGGTAATCTTCTCTGTCTGTCTGCATCCGTTATAGACCGCAACAACAATGCGGATATCCGATACAATGGAAACGAGAAAATTCCAAATAGAGTTCGTGTGAGTGTTCGTTCGATACTTCGAACTTCTCTTGGCCTTACGGGTAATGCGAATTTGGTATATCCAGTGAAATATGCCTCGTTTTCCGGAACTTGGACCGTAATTAATTTCGCAGATAAAAGGGACTTGACCTTTTATTTTGCTGCTTTTACTCGTGGAGGAGGATTTACCTTCGTTATTTTAGGTACATGTTGGTAAATGGGATAGTTGTGTGAACCATGTAATAGTTTATCTTAGTAACACTGAGTAACAAATTTTTTGTTGCATTTATACAAGTGCTTGATCTTACCTTATTCGAGTGCGAGGTTTTGCTCCAACAGCTGCAGTTATTTTTTTCAAAATGTTTAGTTTAGTTTTTTGCTTGAATGTAGAAGTTTATAGAGAACGTATATGTTTATGTGCATACATATATACATGTTGCTCATTTAAAAATAACATCTAAGACACAAAAAAATAACATATAAACTTAACGTATCGTAAACAGATACGTATTATCGCCTACTTACTACCACTTCCCATGTAGCAGAGATGTGAGGACACTTATTATCCTCTCTCGTGTATTTTAAACAATCCTGGTTAGGAGTATGTCATCAAATTGCGTAACTGTAGCTTGTAGGGAGAAGTCAAATTAGAGGCCCGAAAATATTCAAGATCTGTTCGAAAATATCCATTTCAAAATACAAGAGTTCAAAAATGCAACAGAAAACAAAACAAAAAAAGGTTTTTCGATATAATTAATGTACAGGATAAGTAATTAAAATTAGACTCCATTGATGATTAAGATGGGCCAAATTTCTTTTTCGATAAGTGCCTCCCAAAAGTTGAATATGGACTAGTATAACACTCGTGAATTTTTACAGAATTTTTAAGGAAGCCGGTAGGGCATATATCAATAATTTCGAAACCGACCTTTTTCGATGCACCTTTCCGGAGAAGCTACTTATGATATTGTTTGAAATTTTTTGAGATATTTTAGATTGTATCAGTTATATGCTGTGATAATATTTTAGCGTTAACAGAAATACTTTTTGAGTTATGAAAGACTTTTGCTCAAAAATTAAGAAAATTCTTAGGAAATTTTGAATTTGTAATTATTTTGAAAAAAAAATTCTGTCAAAGATATGTATTAACAATAATCATAGTGTTAACATGCATATATAAATATCCTGTGAAAAAAATGAGGCAATGTCTTGTTTAGATGCTGAGTAAAGGTACAGTCAGCAAAAAAAAAAAGATATCACCCTGAATAACTTTTGTTCTAGAGATCGGATTTTCACGNTAAATTTTCATCAGTCTAAAAAGTAAGATTATAATAATAAGAAACAGTTGAGCTTATTTATTTTTTGTTTAATTTGCATTTTTATCGCCTGACTTCCTTTACTGCGTCATTTTCACTCTCCGCAAAAGCTTTGAACTTTTGAAATTTTTCAAAAAACAATTAATTTTTGTAAAAATTTCAAATTTTTAAAACCAGTCATATAAAAACAAATTCAAAAGTTGGGTTTTGAATAAAATATTACTTATTCATCTTTTTCAGAAATATTTTATCTCCTTGCAACATCTGTAAAAATTTTAAAATATTACAGAAAAACAGCAAATTTTAAAAAAAATCACCTAATTTAAAAAAAAAGTTTTGTAAGAAAATAAAAAGTCTCGCAATTAAGTGTTGTGTATTTATTGAAATATTTCTCATGAATTGTTTTGAAATTTTTATGGTTCAATTTCCTCCTTCCTCAGTAAGGAATTTTTATTTATTTATTTTGCGAAGTTTTATTATTTATTTTTCATTTGCGAAGTTTATTTATACATTGCGAAGTCTTATTTATTTATTTTTTATTAATTTCTCTATTGTGAGGTTTGCAAAATTACAACCAAAAGTCAACAAGGGAAAGTACATCATAGGTTCCCAGAAGTAGTATTGATGTTGTTGACGCATATGCTTGTTCAGGCAGAGGGGTTCCAATGGTTCTTTGTTTTCCTGTGGGGCCATCTATGGTCAAGAATTCGACTTCTGCCAGAGATGGTATTGATTGTTGGTTTACATTTGATTCAAAATCACATCACAGCACATGTTATATTTATTGAAGCTAATTCCATTAAGTTTGTCGGTGAAGTTAAGTTACTTTAAGTAAACTCAAAGGATTTGTTCAGCGTAGTGATCCATTCAGCATTCGGAAGTTTTCCAGGGCTTAACGACACCAAATTTGGTGTACATTTATCAGAGGAAACTGCTTTATTTATGTTCATTTGATATTTTTGGTCTGTTCTGAGATCAGAAATGTCACACTCTCTCATTTTTGGCAAACTTTCTTCAATCCCCTGAAAATTGTTAGTGAATTGGCGAAATTGAAGATATTGGCGATTGACCAATATCTTGCCAATTGGTCTGAAAACTTTTTGTGGACTCACTGTTGGATTATCCAGGACGTAATTCAACTTATACCACTCACTGGTGATCTTTTTCGAACACATTTTAAGCAGACAAATATCACCTAATAATGCACATTTACCATAATTCGGTCGCAACCCAAGTTCGATATGTTGCGAATTAGCACTTGCTTCACTATTTAGAAAATTTGAAATTCCTTTATACCAGACACTGAAGGAGTTGATGGAAAGATGCGTCCAAGTTACATAGTTCCTGAATTATCGAGGTACATATTTTTCTGTTTTATATCTGTGATGGAAACGACCATCTCTTGTCTTTTTCATGACAAACGTTTTGTCTTTTCTTCCATCAAAGTAAATATCTTGAAGTTTGATTTTCTACTCCGTTACCTAATTTCAGTTTTCTTTGATTCCTTTGCAATTTAAATCTTTCTACAATAATCGAAGAACCTTTGTTCATGGTAACTTCATCTTTCCTTTTTCTTCTTCGTATTTTCCTTTTCGTTTCTATTTTCGTTTATACATTATTAACTATTGTTAAACTTGAATACATTATTTGTTAAATTTTAATACATTGTTTCATTGTATTACATACAAATATACAAATATATTTTTTAACATTTTAACTAATTATGATTAAAAATGGATTACCTCGAAATCCTCTAATTGATGCCTAACTGGAAGAGAATAGGGAACAGATAAATTATTAATTCAAATCTACGAGAAACAAATTAGAAAGAAGGAATTTAAAGCGATATTATTCTATTAATAAATGCATCGGCTTAAAAATCTTAATTTTCGATTTGCGCCAAACGAATACTTTAATACCAGGCACAGAAAGGAAAATGGATTGTTTCGAATTTTTCCTTTTTAGAAGTCGACCTCTTAATTAGAATTTAGCGACTCCTCACGCTCTTTGGCGTGAAACAGGAGCATTTATTCTACTAAGAGAAATACATTTAAGCCTTTCCAGTAGCTTAATCTAAGTAAGGACGAAGGAAACTGCTATTTTTGTATCTTGTGAACAACGAGCTACGTATCGGGGAATATCCCGTATGATACATTTGTGAATTAATCTCTTGTAAAACATTAGTGAAAACAATGTCACATCCTTTCGTGTGCCGGTAACGAGATTATATCTCAAAAACTACAGTATGATTTAACATGCATGCATTATACTTTTTTTTCGTTATAGAATAAAAAGATTTATAACTTTTATTAAGAAAATGCATTAGGTTTTTTTCAATCTAAAAGCTACTGCATCTCTTACTTACATGTGAAGCAAAAATAAAAGAGCTTGAACTCAATAAATTATCATTTGTCTTTCGGACTTTTTTTAATTAACCTTTATTTGCATCTTTTTTATTAATATATTCATTCTATTTTTGCTTGGTTACTGAAAACAATGTTGACGCATTACCTGAACTTATTTAAATTAATTAATTAAGCACTTTTTGGTTAAAAGTAGCTTGCATTAGGCAGACACCACGCAAAAAGTGTTTATTGTGCCATTTATATACTATAATTTGTTACATTTTCCTGAAGAATAGACATGCAAAAAATAGTAAGGAAACATTTAATTAGATTATATAAGGATTTTATATCATTAATCTAATCAACTCGGCGGAATTCTGCTGTTGAATTTATCTAAATATTTTTTTGTATCAATACAGCTATGGCATTTTAAGTCATGTTTTATTAGTTAATTCACTTTGTCTTATATTACTAATTATTACATTAACTTATTACATTAACTATTACGTATACACCTTTGCAAGTTAAACAAATTTTGTAGAAAAATACCGAAACAAAACACTTGAAATAAATCACAGCAAGTAAAAAGTAATAATTTACTTAAACATATTATTTTGCCAACATTCACTATATTGTAAATATAATTGTTTTGATACTTATTTATTTTGCTTCAAGAAAAAATTTTAGCTAATTTATATAATTTTAAATTTTCATCAGTCTAAAAAGTAAGATTATAATAATAAGAAACAGTTGAGCTTATTTATTTTTTGTTTAATTTGCATTTTTATCGCCTGCTACGGCGAATTAGATAAGTATTACTTTTCTATAATTAAGATTCAATTATTTAAATGCAGGCGTTATTTTGCTAAGCATTAAAGTTCATTATAATATGTCTTCTGCGAGCTGTGGTGGATCAGGGGTTGGAGCACTCACCTCCCAATAAGGTAACCCAGGTTTGATCCTAGCGATGGCTGGCTCAGCGAATTCCGCACCCAGCTCGCACCGACCACAGTGCTGGCGTGAAATATCCTCAGTGGTAGACGGATCATGGGTTAGAGTCTTCTTGTCGTCTTCACTGGACTTCATAGGTGCACCATCAAAAAAGACTAGTATTACTCAGATGCAGAAAATGCCAAACAATTGGACACCATCAAAACTCCTGTACAGAGTCTCATTGTTATTGTGAGAAATGTTGAGAACTGCATTAGTGTTGAAAACTGTACAGAAAGGGAAGAATATTGCATAGATTGTCATTCATCTAACCAAGACTTCAACCTAAATTTGGACTGTCACCACAGAGCCTCATCATCATCCTGCCCAACTTACCTACATTAACTGATGGAGTTTCGTCAATCCATTCAGAGTTGAGATTCCACTTTTTAACCGTTGTCAACCAGCTAGCAAACCAGGCAAACGCTTGGAAATATACTTTATATAACTAAGAACAGATTTCTAACATCTTCGCCCTTGTTTCAAGGAATTTATTATAATTTTTTCCCCTTATTATTAGATAGTTCTAAAATTTTTTTCTTTCTTTCTTTACACATTAGACAGGAAAAATTCAATCTTTCAAGTCGAGCAGTTGGCAATTCTTGAATGCATTAAATATATTAAGAGCACTGAAAACTTCAATAATAAGGATAGTTATATCCTCTGGTCAGACTCAAAAGCATCAATATCATCAATACTTGATTTTGGGACAAATAATAAAATTTCTTTTGATATTCAACAAGAACTTCAACACACATCAATGCAAATTTCCTGGATTAAAGCACACAGCAATAGAGCAGGTACCCGTTCGTAGGCTGGAGTGATCTGAACTAGTGGCCAAGTCCTGGGCTATATGGTTAAGGGTTTTTCATAACCTAGGTACATGCTCAGGGCTTGGAGGAAAGAAGAAAAAAAAGAAAAAAGTTTATTTGCCGTTAGGCTAACCGGGAGTTCATGGTTTTCTTCTCTCATATAACTCAAATGCGGGTTAGTTCCTTCAAAAAGTCCTCCACGAAGGCAAATTTCTCCCAATACTTGATCCAGGAGTTCCCTTGTCATCTGGATTGGGTTCAAAATTACAATGTTACGGAGTTGAACATTAATAGTCGTAAATCCAGAAAATTGGATCGGCTGTTCAATGATGGTTATAAAATTAATAAAAAAATTCTAATGATACGGAGTTTTAATTATGTTGAAGACACGTATACGAGTTTTGAACAACTCGGTCCTATTTTAACAATTTTGATCACCAAGAAGATTTTTTAAATTATATGGGGAAAAAACAGATAAGAAAAGTGCAAACCTTAAAGAGTTAAAGTAAATGTTACCAGTTTCATAAGAAAAAAAAACTTACGGATAATGACTTACTTAATTTGAATCCTCTCATTATCTTCTCTTTGATTTTGATCTTATATATTTGATTATATTAATAATTAACTAACATTAATTTAGATCAAAAAATATAAACATTTATAATTGGTTCCCATCTCTTACACATAAAATGAATAATTTAAGGATATTATTCCTCATTATATGCTAATTTAAATTTTTTTAACTTAAGTATAGTACAATATAGATATCTTTAGATAGAAATATAACAATTTTTTTTTAAAACAAAAATATGAATATTAATTTCAAACGCCCACAATAACTAACATTATAGTAAAAATGATTCAGATGATAGAAAAAAATTTGAGTATATAAATCATTCTATTCAAGAAAGTCATATCCGAGCATAAGCCATTAAATTACATAAATTATCTTGTTTATCGGTTTTTTTGCCGATAAAAAAGAGCCATTAGTTTACTGGGTTTATCTAGCGTATCGGTATTTTTTATGATTACGTCATATTTCTCAGAAATTTTGAGCCTAAAATCTTTTAAATGAAAAAAATGTATATATGAATATTTGTTTTTAATTTATGATAAAGGTATTTAAACTTTTAGCCATTAATGTATTTGGAAGAAAATGTGTGTTGTATAACAGTGAACTTAAATATTTTAGTAATATGCAATAATATATCTAATGCCTTGCAAAATTATTCTTTTTTGCTTAAATAGTAATAGCATACAAAATTGTGTATTAATAAAGGTATTAAACAGAATTCTTTTTAATTTTGAGAATTTACCTGTGTTCTGTTAACCATGTAATTTCAGTGCAGGTATCTTAATCGATTATTAATTAGTTATTTTCGGTTTTGTTTTATCCCAAATGTGTTATTATAAAATTGCAATTAGCGCAAGTAAAAAGAAAAATATTCTAAAAATAGATAATCACTGTAAAAAACATAACTCGCAGTTATTATAAGTGTGTTTCGTATTTGTAAGATTTAATGCAAAAACAAATAACTTAGTAATATTTTTGTAAAAATGTTTTCAGCATGTTTATATTGTACTATTTAGAATATTATGAAATTAAAATTTATAGAAAGATATTGTAATAAATAAATTAAATATATTTCTATTTTGTGGTGCAAAATTCAACTGCTTTTGTGTTTACCATGCATTTCTCTAGTTGGCATTTTTAAGAATATAGTCGTAAATTTATGAGAAATTTGCTGTTTTGGTTTTATTTTTAATTCCAAATAAATCATTATTAAATTAAACATTTCGTGCTGAGGAATTAAATTTATTTTAGATACTTTACTTAAATCCAATCATTAATTTTAAAATAAAATATAACAGTTTTATGCAATAATAAAATATAAAATTTTTTTGCGAATATATTTTCTTAACGCTAAAATTACACTTTTTAAATTAGACAAAATTATAAATGAAAAAACGAATTTAAATGGGTGTTTTTTGTGGTTGAAATTGAAATTTTTCTGCGTATACCATGTAACTTGTATTATAGATATCTATAAAGACTTACTTCTATGAAAAACAAGACAAATTTACAGTTTTTGGTTTATTTGAACCCAAATGTGTCATTATTAAATACGAATATTAGAGTAAGAGTTTTACTTTGAAATTTGGTCAAATCTTCGGAAAACAAAACTCCTAATTATTAAACTAATCTTAATTATTAGATTTATTTCAAAAAACAGATTTAATTTTGAAGTTGCATTATTTAGAAGTAAAATTGGAATTTGATGGATTTTTGTGTGTGGTAAGAATTTCAACTATATTTGTGTTTCCATGTAATTTTCTTTTGGTCATTACTAAAAAAACACAACTCATAATAAATATGTCATGCACAATTAAAAGATTTCTTACAAAAAATAGAACATAACCTAGTTATGCTTTTGTAGAAAGGTTTTCTTTAAGTTTAAATTATGTTATTTAGAATAAAATAATACAGTTGTTGTTCCATGTTAAGGTCATCCTTTCGTTTAACAAGAGAGCAAACCAAGAGTGAAAGTGAGTATTATTAACTCAGAACGCCACAGATAGATGGCGGTACCAATCACTCGTGAGGCATATTCCTCATTTCAGATATAGATCAGAAGGGGAAGGACATTTTTTCCATATCCCTGTATCCATGGTACTATTCAGTGAACGATCACAGGATTTTTGATTAAATAGATTTTCCGATCACATACTCGGTGGGTCTTAGAGCAATCGTGATTCGAATCCCAGTTCCTCCATGACCGGAGTCTAATTCGTAAATCATTGTGCTACGTGAAACCACTGCCCTGATAAGATAGTGAAAAATAAACTAAATAAATTTTTGTTTGCTGTAGAGAATTCAATTGTCTTTTTGTTTACAATGCAGTTCATTTGTAGGTCTCTATAAAAATATATTTACATAAATCGGAGGCAAATTTACCCTTTTGGATGTATTTTGATCCCAAATGAGTCAATATTAAAAAATCAGTACTGAAGTAATAAAATTGCTCAGTACTTAAAAAATCACAATTCGCAGTTATTATAGATATTATAGATATATATCGCAATTCCAGCATTTATTAGGTAAACATATAACATTGAAGTTACTTAGCAAAATTATTTTCTTTACGTAGAAATCGTATTATTTCGAATGATATAAAATTATATAGTAAAAATGAAATTAAATGGTTATCTGTTTGTGGTAGAAAATTTAGCTGTTTTTGTGTTTACTATGTAATTTACTTGTAGGTACCCAAAAAGATATATTCATGTAAAAACTTGTGAGAATTTCACTGTTTTGGGTTTATTTGATACCAAATGTGTCATTAGAGCAGGCGAAAAATTGATTTTCAATACAGGAAAGAAAATTGGACACCTGGAGGCGAGGATAATGTGCAAAAGAAAATCCAACTCCTTAATAAAAGGAGTTAAAGAAAATCGTGAAGTGCTACAGAACTATTCGTGAGCCTTTACTGATTTCTTGCTTTGACACGCTCCATTGCGTGAGCCTTCAACATCAATACCTTGCCGTTGAAATGCCCGCCTGTTTTGGTGTTCAGATTTATAACCGTTTATTGTAATAATGTGTAATTTTTCTTACCACAAGGAACGGAGTAAAAAAATATATATATAGAACAAATTCCCGCGCGAAAGCGCAGTTTTCACTTCAGAAAGACGAAAAGCTGAGAAATATATTTCTCCAAGGTGAATTCAATCAAATAAAATTTTAAGCTACTCTTGTATGGAAGCTAAAATAGAAGCAAAAGAAAAGAAATGGTGGAGAAAAGTCTCTATATATGTGTTGTTGAAATAAAAAAGTGGTTTATGAAGTGTATTATTTTTTTCCTAAAGGTTTTTGGCTTTATTTTCTTAAAGGCAATATTCGCTCACTTCGTAAATTTACTCCGACTGATCTATATTTCAAATTGTGCTAATTTTTCGCATTTGATTTGGTTTGAAACTTAAATATAACCGACGGTATCTGGTTAAAGAAAATAAGTATACATGTAATAAATTAGTGTAATCACTAAAAAACCTTTTATTTAATTAAGATAAACAACTTCTTCAAACTATCAATATTTCAAATTGTGCTAATTTTTTTACATTTGATTTGGTTTTTAACTCAAATATGACCTGCAGTATCTGGGAAAATAAAATAAGTACACATGTAATAAAGTAATGGATTTACTAAGAATTTTTTTATTTAATTAAAATAAGCAACGATTTAAAACTGATTATGAAAATTATGATGCATTCCAGAAATACAAAAAGCTGAGAAATATATTTCTCCAAGGTAAATTCAATCAAATAAAAATTTTAGCTATTCTTGTATGAAAGCTAAAAAAAGAAGCGAAGAAAAAAATAGTGGAGAAAAATTCTTTATACTTGGATTGTTGAAGTAAGAGAGTGTTTTATAAAGCTTGTTATTTTTTTCTCTAAAGGTTTCTTGACTTTATTTTCTTAAAATCATTATTCAATTGCTTCGTAAATTTACTCAAGCAGATCTATATTTCAAGTTGTGCTAATTTTTTACTTTTGATTTGGTTTGTAATCTAAATATAACTGACAGTATCTGGTAAAATGTGATAAGTATACCTGTAATAAATTAATAGAATTACCTAGGAAAACTTTTCTTTAATTAAAATGAAAAACATTTCAAGACTAATCATGCAGATTATAATTTTGATTTTAGATTTTACAATGTATTATGCTAAAGCCAAAGATCACGATTTTTATACCTCAATTAAATAATTTAAAAATATTTAATGCAGCTAAAATAACTAAGTTTAAGTTTAGAGATATTTTTTATTTACTATTTTCTTGAAAATCCCTTCAAATAAGATAAAAACAGTGGATATATATATATATATATATNATATATATATATATATCACTGACGGAACATTAAATTTTAATCAAAGGAGATATGAGTTTCAATAACGAAATTTCACTTGACAGTGCATTATTCATCAGAAGACTCTTAAATATTTCAAACAATATAACTATTTCCTTACAGAAATTAATCATATTTGTATAAATTTTATCCACATACTTTTCTTCTTAAAGTATATCATTGCAAAGAATTAAAGCCAACAACATTCACTTCACGATTTCATTACAGACTGAAACATGTAATCTGTTACAGTTATTATCGTCATCTAAAACAGAACAATGGATTCTGCCGAATAAAACGATACAATCCAATTCAATAGGAAATTGAATAGTTCTATTCTGTAAAACCATAAGCTCAAATCTTACAGTCCATGGTTTATACAGTCCGTGATTTCTCAACAACAGAACTTTTCAGCGTTACCCATAAGTCACGTGGGGGTTGCTGAAGGGGGGCACAGTCGCATTGTTGAAGAACGAGAAGTCTCGGAATTCTAAATTCCTAATTGAGAAGCAGGAGGGAATGACTTGGGGCGTAATCAAGAAGTTTGCACAGGAACGAAATCTAGCCCTTCCCCCAATTCTTTCCTTGGCTATCCTTTTATTTCATTCTGAGAAAACCCCTTCCCCCCAGAAGAGTCGGAGATTTGTTGACTTGTTTTAATTCTTTGAGAACACTGCTGACTTAAAAATGAAGGAGAAAAGAGTCATTGGGAAGGTGTGAAGATGGCTGGGTGAAGGCATGGTTTGGCGAAGAATTTAAAATTCAAAGTTAAAGTGTTTAAAGTCTCTTATATCTTATTATACTTGAGGTATGGAATTCATGAGGTAAGGTAGCTGCAACCGTAAGTGCGAGTAAAAATGATAGATTGTTATAGTTTATATGCATTTTACTTTGAAGGATTACTTAAACACGTCAAATAAGTTTGTAAAGGAATATATTACAGAATAAAAATATTTGAAATGTCGAAAACATTTAATATTACACTAAAAAATATTTAATTTATTTTCTGTAGTCAGAGTCTGATAATGTTAATCCATACGAACTAAATCTATATGGCAATAGTCAAATTTAATGATTTTGTTACTGCATTGTTTTTCCTGTATGTTTTCGTAAACAAAACAATTTTTATGCATAAGGACTTGATTATGTTTTAGCGTAAGTAATACTATTGATGTGAAATGAGCGCACTAAAAAGTTAAGGGTTAAATAATGAAGCCCGTTAAGGTTCATAAGCCTTAGTCAAGCATTGCATTTTAGTGCACAAACTTGCATGCATAAGTACTAAGAAATAAATATTGGAGCCTCCCAAGCAGAGTGATATTACCCACCAAACACTGCGCAAAGCGTGGAGGTAGCGGGTTTGAATCTCACTGTTATCCTGGATGTAGCTTCTGACTTTCTCTGTATTGTACTATCTCTCCTTCTATTTGACAAAGGTTTATAAGCCAAAATTGAGAGCACAAACCTTCAAATGTATGTAAGTCCAATAAAATATTAAACAAATAAATATCTCCACTCGCAATTGCAAAGCTCAAAGACGAACTCAGAAAAGTCGAACCATAATCCACGATTAAGTACGAACCTTCACTTGTTAAAGTGCAAGACACTGGAGATTCATGATCGTATTAATCTCAGAGTCATCATTGTCTTACGTTCCAGTTCAGAGAATTCAGCATGCTGTCTTTGAAACGAAACGAACGTACAATCTAGTTTCTAAATTTGGATTACTTTTTTACATAATTGGGGATATGTTGTTATCTCTCATTTCAACTCTTAAATTTGTTTAAACTTTTTAGTATTTCTTGATATCATTCTTTTACAGTCCCGATCATTAAGACACGGTTCCCAGCAGATCACCGAACTCAAGCATTACTAGCTGCGGTCAGTGTGCAAGTGGGTGACCACTTGGATCAGTCTGCATAGGGACCGAGGGTGTGTGGTATTGGTCCTCGTTAAACTGCTCTACCGGAAAATGCTCGACTTCGCGTGCAGGTCGTTGGGCTACCGAAGTGGTGGATCAAAATTGTGATGGCTTGTCTTCGGATCATCCTCCGGGATGTTTCCCAGACCGTCACCAATAGCCCATTGTGCATCTCTAGTGCGACGTAAATTAACTACAGCAACAACAACATGCGTTTACAATGAACTGAAAATTAATAAGAGAAAAACAGTTAGAAACAGTTAGAAGATGAATCGATATTTGTTTCTTAGAAATTAATATTTTCTATTAATATTGCTTGTTAAGCGTGCAATTAAGAGTGTTTTCTTTATTAGTACACATACATATGCAGAATGTCGGGCAGATGACCGAACGGTTAGCGTGTCTTGACTGCGAAGCCAACGGTTCCAGGTTCGAATGCTCCCTGCATGGAGGTTTCTCTTTGTGTCTTGTCCTCTGTTATGTGTGATGTGAGAATGTGGCCCACCCTAAGAACGGGTATCTGTTGCAGTGTGGCGTGGGTAATGATGCTCGCCTCTTTAACTTAGGTTGCAAGTTGCTCACTAGGTAACGCAAAATGAGCAACACTTCAGGCATCTTCCGTAGCGAAGAATTATAAGTTCAGTGCCTGCCGCTAGAAAAATCACAAAATGAACATATGCAGGTTTGTTGAAAGCCATTTATGAGCCGTATAACTCAGCCAAGTTCAAATTAAAGAATAGATACCACAATTTAAGGAGAAAAAAACACAAAAACACTGTTATGCCAGGATTTAGCCCCACTACCTTCACAGTACAATTCACAGTGTGGATTTTTTTAAAATATTTTTACTTGTAGCTGAACTCTGTCACTTTCATCACTCTGACCATAAACTACGATTAGGAAACAAACCCGTGATATTTTGTACGTTCACGTTAACTTGCTGATGCTCAAGAGCTTGGAGATTGGTGCTTGTAGGAATCACGAACTCCTTACCCTCTCGCGTACCTGTACCGTTGTTACAGTATAATAGTCGTACCAACAAATCTAGAATCACAACCCCCCTACCCCAGATTTCTTTGAATCCTTAGGGATGTATCCCAAACCGTCGCCAATAGCCCATTGTGCAGCTCTAGTGCGTTGTAAATAAAGTACCTAAAGTACCGATTTCTTTGAATTTATATTTATTTATTTATTTACTAACATATGCGAAATGATGTGTTAGAAGGATTTATGAACTTTCTGCAAATTGAATAATTGATATTATAAATTAGAGAAGGAGAGCACAATAGACAACCTGGTTACTTGGGACTCGAACTTATTAACTCCACGCCTTAGAGTGCTTTTCATACGAGCGATATCCATTGACCTCTGAAACTACATCACCTGGATTTTAAAGAATGTCGCAATCTCTTTTCGTTGTTGTTGTTGTAGCTCATTTACGTCGCACTAAAGCTGACAATAGGCTGTTAGCGACGGTTCGGGGAACATCCCCGAGGATGATCCGAAGACATGCCATCGCAATTTTGATCCTCTGCAGTGGGGATGACACCCCGCTTCGGTAGCTAGACGACCTGCACGCGAAGTCGAGCCCTTTACGGTAGAACAGTTTATCGAATACCAATACCGCACACCTTCGGTCCCTACGCAGACTGATGCAAGTGGTCACCCACCCGCACACTGACCGCAGCCAGTGATGCTTGACTTAGGTGATCTGCTGGGAACCGTGTCTTAACGATCAGTCCACTGCGTGACCTCTCTTCGTAATTTGTGAAATTGACAATAGTGAAATTAACTCGTAATATTGGATAAACGAAATTCAAGTACCATGTAAGTTTTCTCAGTGTTATTTTGATTTTGTTTAGTTCTTGAAGTTAAGTCTTACGACAATCACTGAAATCATTCAAGTATGTAATTATTTCTGATTGGGTATTTATTTAAAGAATTAAAATGCTGCTATACATTCCACACTTATAGCTTAGGAAAGCATGGACATACACCATTAAAGAAAATGCTTCACAATAAAGTTCTATTAATTGCGAAGTTATTCTACAATTTAAAAATATGTAATTTTAAAATATCCAATTACGAAAATATTATAATATGCAATTAAGGAACACGTAAATTAAAGTTCACTTATGTTGACAATTTCAGTCACTTTGCTGTCATGAAGTTCTGCAGTGTGGAGATTAATTATGGATAAATTATTCAAAGATCTCTTCTTATTTTGTAAGAATATAGTTATTTCATAAATATGAATGTTTATAAATATTCGGGTTGTTGACTTCGATCTTTCAATAATCTTTCTGTTGAGCAAAAAAGGACAATCTCTGTGTTTGATTATTTATAATAATTTCGAATACACAAATTAGATCGCTATTTACCTCATAGGAGTATGCGTATTATTACTAGGTATTAAAAAAAATTAAATTCCATCATTGCATGAGTTGAACTTGCAAATAAATAAAGTTAGTTTTTTTTAAAATCAGAAATTACTTGATTTCTTGTTGAAGGTGTGTTAACACGTAATTTAAAGTTCACTTATGTTGACAATTTCAGCCACTTAGCTGTCATGAAGTTCTGCAGAGTGGAGATTAATTATCGATAAATTATTCAAAGATTCCTTCTTATTTTGTGAGAAATTAGTTATTTTATAACTATGAATGTTTATAAACTCCAATCTTTGACTCCGATCTTTCAATAATCTTTCTGCTGAGCAAAAAAGGACAATCTCTGAGTTTGATTATTTATAATAATTTCGAATACACAAATTAGATTGTTATTTCCTCATAGGGGAAAGCGTGTTATTACAAGGTAATAAAAAAAATTAATTCCATCTTTTAAAGAGTTGAACTTGCAGATAAATAACGTTAGTTCTTTTAAAAAATCAGAAACTGCTTGATTTCTTGTTGAAGGTGCCTTTACCCAAATTTTATTTTTATATTTAAATTGTATTCTATATGCAACCGAAACACCGAATGCAATTATTAAAAGGTAAAATAGATCCAAATCAGATATTTTGAACTATAGATAATAAAAATAACACTAAAGTTAAGTATAATCCAGTACAACGTTCAAATTTAATTGTATTTAATATGCTACCGGAACACCAAATGCAGTTATTTAAAGTTCAAATAGATCCAAATCAGATATTTTGAACTATAGATAATAAAATTAGCACTAAAGTTATGTATAATCCAGTACAACGTTCAAATTTCTCATTAATAGATCAAATTTTTCTCGTTTTATTTTTACTAAATTACGAAAGTTTAATGTATCCGTATTTCTTAAAACAATTTTTTTTAATATTATACATTGCATTTCGTATTTTTAATACAATTTTATTTAATGTATTAACACCATTTAATTAAAAGATAACATTTTATACTAAACAGCCGGATACAGGTGTCGACTGCATAAGTGAGGACACTTTATCACTCATTTCAAATTATTGGATAACTTATTAACACAGTGTCAAATTCTAATAAATTAAACTTCCTTTCCTCGGTTTCTTTTCGTACTTTAATTCACACGCAAATGCCTAATTTATTTTAAGTATATTCCTCTCACGTATTGCAATTTCAGCTTACTATAATGAAGCGACGAAATGTGTGCTACTTTGTTTAGATGCATGTGAGAGCTCCAGTTTTGTTCCTACAGCTTAAGATTACGCGGAACACTTAAAATACACCGGAAATGCTACCGAAAGAGAGGGTGGGGGTTTCTTAAGTGGTTTCTTCTTATCCAATTGAATTTCAAATTCGCAATGAAATTGAAAAGAGTTTCATATTCAGCTAACACTTAACTTTTTTCACGTCGGATTTACATTTCGAAACGTGGCGCAAAATCCATTTTCCAGTTCATTTACTATGAATTATTAACTATTTTGTATTTGTGACGTGGATCTTATATTGTTATTTACCGAAAGTAAAGTATCCAATTTCAATTTGCCTAATTCTTTATTTCGCTCACAATTTAATCTTTTTTATTTTATTTTATAAATCAATTTTAATGTTTCGGGAAATTTAAATTTCAAATTTTGTATGGATTACAAAACGTTTACTGCCTTAACCGGGGAATGATGGAATTAATTTTATTCTCTAAATCTAAAATTTAATTAACTAGAAATATGTTTCACAAATAAAAATATTAACGGTTTTTCGTTGAAAAAAAAACCTGAAGTAAGCTGTTATGATGAACTGAAATACAACAGGACCAAAAAAAAAAATGCTTTTTATACTATCATTTGATTTGGAAGTCAACAAAGCAACTATCTCTAAGTATAAATACACATACGGGCGACCTTTGTGCTGAAATACAAAGTAAGGTAAAGCAACGTTTAAGAGCACAAAAAATATATAAAATGCAGACAGCTGTTTCGGATGCTCAAAGGGCAACCTTCATCAGTGCAACAGAAAGAAATAAGAGAACAGGGTAAATATATATAGAAAGATGACGTCACAAGAGGGTTTGGAGCAACGGCCAATAGGAGGGAAGGGTCTATATATATTTACCCTGTTCTCTTATTTCTTTCTGTTGCACTGATGAAGGTTGCCCTTTGAGCATCCGAAGCAGCTGTCTGCATTTTATGTATTTTTTGTGCTCTTAAACGTTGTTTTACCTTACTTAGACTGCTAGTAGTTTAATTTGTAACAGTTAAGTATCAATAATTAAATAAGTAGAAATTCTCTATCATAATTTTACCCCTCATTTTATTTGTTANAAATTTTAGTAAATGGGGGCCCAAAAACGGCTATGCCTAGGGCCTACGAAAGGTATAATCCGGCTCTGTGCCTAGGGCCTACGAAAGGTATAATCCGGCCCTGGGTATAATTTCAGCCTTTTTTTTTGTTGGCAAAAACATATTGGGAATATATTCTTTTTGTGAATTCATAAACATTTAGAAACCTAATTTATTGCAACTTGAAAAATTTAATTAACTAGAAATATATGTTACAAATAAAAATATTAACGGTTTTTCCTTGGTAAAAAACCTGAAGTAAGCTGTTATGATGAACTGAAATACAACAGGACCAAAAAAAAAAGCTTTTTATTCTATCATTTGATTCGGAAGTCAACAAAGCAACTTTATCTAAGTATATTTTTTACATTCCTTACGGTTTCGACGAATTGTCAAAATGAAATCGATACAGCAGTTCATTTACATTATTTGCGAACTTGTCATTCATAACAGCTGAAGGTGCTGCTGCTTTTGCAAATTATTCTCATATTGGGTATTGGAATACGAGTCCTACATTCGGTGCTCGTCAAAATTAACTGAATGCCCCTCGGATGTTTATAAGCACTATGCTTTATAAACAAACATTATTGGTTTTCATTTTATGAATTGCAAATAGTTGGCGTAGATATATCACAATCTCAGATTCGTCGCTGCCCAGCTTTTAAGTTGCTCACTTAACTATTGGAATTTGCACATAATTGCCGTCTAGTTAGATTTTTACAAAAGAAAAAAAAACATTTCCTCCTTTCCTGCTGAATCATCAGATGTTGCTGCATCACGTAAATTATTTATATACTCAGAAGAATAGGGAAAGTCCAGGTAGAGAGGTAAAACCGGGTAACACTCTTTTGACAAAATCAGTTCTGTTTTCTAGCGGACAAAATATGAATCACATTAAACTAGTCAAGAAGGAGGACCTACCATTTTGGCGTGCTGTTGTTTATTATTTCACAGTGTCTGTGTAGATAAGTTTGCTTTACTATGTCAACTCTCGAATGTTCTCTTGTTCTGTTATGTTTTAAGCTCTTGATTTTATCCCATGAGCCATCGCGGCTCAGGGAATAGAGCGTTCTCCTTCCAATGAGGTGAATAGGGTTTGTATCTCAGCGATGGCTAGTTGATATGAATCCGCATCCGTCTTTCACCGATCACAGTGCTGACGCTAAATATCCTCAATAGAAGACGTATCATGGGTTAGAGTCCCTTTGACGCCAGGCTAACCATGGGAGGTTCTCGTGGTCTTCATCCCCATAGTAACGCAAATGCGTGTTAGCTCCATTTAAAAAGTCCTCCAGGAAGGCACATTTTTCCCAATACTTGATCCAGGAGTTCCCTCGTCTCTCGGATTGGATTCAAAATTATAAGGCTACTGAGCATTAACTGTCGTAAACCAGAAAATTTGGTCGGCTGTTCAACGACGGTTATAAAAAAGTATATATATATACTTACTTATTGGTCATTACAGTTATGAAAAATATTTTTAGTCCAGCCTATTATATGTTACTAGAGATTCATACATTAAAAAACATTAAGAATTTAGCCCAATAAGTATCATTGTTTTGCCTGTCTCTAATGTGCGTTTATGCTGAATACACATGAGCTTCCATGTAGCGACGGTGGAAGATAATTACATCCGAAGTTGAACAAAAGTTTAAAAAAAATCCAGGACAAAATTTATTGCGAGCCAAATCCTCAAAGCACAAAAAGCTATATAAAAAATATTGAATAAAATAAAAAAAATTAAAGAAAATTAATCAGTTCTGTTTTATAATATTTAATAATTTGGCAATTTTATTACGAAAATATTTTAAATCATTCATGAAAATTTTCCCGTACATGTAAGTTCATTTGAATTCGCTACTCGCTTTATAGATATCGTTTTGAGTTTTGTTCTGTTTTTTCTTTGCATTTTGTTTTCTGTTTTTTACGTGATATTTATTCCCGAATTTTTTTTGAAAAAATGGTTTCAATTATTTAAAATTATGTTATTTTATACTAATAATTTTCTTCTTCTTTTTTCCTCTTCTGCTATTTTTTCCATGTTTTCTCCACATTTTGAACTGTACGTCTACTGTACGTAATTCGAACCAAAAAACATAAGCTAGTAATTTTTTTCCGAATTACTGTGAATATAATATTATATGTATTTTATAAACTATTGAAATGTAAAGATTTATATTGAAATATTGCTAAATTATAACCCTAATCTTATGGATTTTACTAATAGAATTTGCAGTATCTAAATAAAAATAGTTTCTTTAAGTACTTTTAAATATAAAAATTAAATATCAGATTTGCGACACATTTAGAAATTTAAATAAAATATAAAATTTTTCAAAGTTTGGAAACTATTTCAAATGAATATTCAAATAAGGCAGCTGAGTTTTCATTAATATTTCCGTCTAAACTGTCACTCAATCTTTATTAAAAACTTACATAATGCTATGAAGTATTCCATCATTTCTTGGATTAAATACGAAAGGAAATTAAACTCCTTTGATCAAATAGTATTTCTGATGAATTCTATTTATTATTTAGCAATGCGGAGTTATATTTGTTAATAAGTTTAAGTTAAGTTTTTTAAAGTGATTTAAAGAAATATTATCCCTTAAATTGTTAATTAAGATCAAAATATTTTAGTTCGAGGAAGAGGTTAATTTAGATGAATTATTTTAAATCGGAATTAGGAAAGTTTTGTATTTTGATCTATTGCGACTAAAAAATAATGTTTATTTTATTTATTTAGTTTTATTTTGCCTACTATAAAAATTAATTATTGTGTGCAAAGAATACAATCGAATTTTTTAATAACTGGTATAAACTTTCAAATTATTGACATGTAGCCAGAAATTTTTAATTAAATATCTGGATAAAAATTAAATTTTATAACTCATATTTATCACTTGTATTATCCACTTTTTTGTTGATTGGTTTTTTATTTGTTAAAAATCATTTTGCATAAAGATTTGTTCTAGTTGTCATCAATGTGGTTCATTTATCGCGGATTTTGTTTATTATTCGGCTTTCGATGTGAAAGGAAAATAGTTATATAGTTTTAATTTAATATTATCTACTTTATAACTATTAGTTATACCTTATTATTAATAGTCTTAATTTACTATTACTTTTATATCAAATATAAGTAAAAAATATTTTTCCCAGTAAGTATTTATGTGGGAATTTCATTCAGGGGATTTCAATCTTCCGAATTTGGATAAGAAAATGATTACTTTATTATTTGCTACTTTCTGTTAATTTATGTTTCTTATTATCATTTATGACATTCTAAATTTTGAAAGGATCATTTAAATGATTAAGTTCATTTATTTTTATTTTTAAAAATGAGAGCAAAGTCCATTTTTTTGAATAATTGCTCCTAATTGGGGAATCTATGAACGAGGAATTTAGTCATTTTTTAAATAATAATTAATGTTAACAACTAGTCCTTATAGAAAAAGTGGGAAATTAAATCGGCTAATTTCCTTTAGTGGGGTTGAAATTTAAACCAAATTTTTTAGTTTGATTTAAAAAAAGATTTTTTTTGGAATCTTGCTCATAATTTATTTCTAGTACACTGTAAAAAATTTCGAGCTATGCGGCACCAAATATTGGTATTCATTTGCTGGCTACATAAAGTCGTGCTCAGTTTTACTATATATTGGTGCTTTCACTAGTTCCAAACAAAGAGAGAAGGTTACACCAAAAATCGGAATTTTGAAAGAGCCTAAAAGTGGCGAAAGGTTGCACCAAAAATAAGTGTTTTGAAGGGAACTAAAAAGCGAGGAAGGTTGCACCATTATTAAATATTTTTAAAGCGGCGAAAAGCAGATAAAGTTATCATCATTAATAAATATTTATTGAAAAAAGAGGATATAATTTAAATCAAATTATAATTAAATTATTTAAATCTATAAAAATTAATAAAACTATTTTTATTTTTTATAAATATTTATTAATGATGCTAACTTTATCTGCTTTTTGTCGCTCGAATGATTTTCGTTCAAATGAAAACTTTTTCTTTCTTCAAATTGATATATGTAAAATTTAATCATTTTTTACATTTCATTTAAAGTACGAACCGATGCTATAGAGTTAATACCGCATGTAAATAAAAAGAATTTTAATTTTAGGCTGAATCAAATTCTTATTACTTTGTATTTTGAAATTATTTTATTATTTAAAAATGAAAATATTACTTTCACAAGTAAAAATTTATATAAAAAAGTAGACGAATATTGTATTGGTCAACCCCCAATCTCTAATTAAGGAAACATTCCAATATTAATTACATTGGAGTATGGAAATATTAAATTTGAAGTAAATTAAGAAATGTAAAAATAATGAAATAACTTGGAAATATTAGCAAAAAATATACAGATCAATATTTAAACATAATTTATTCATTTACAATCACTTTGATATTTGTATACATAGACAGAATGTAATAATTTTTAAGCAAAATCTTAAAATTTAAATATATTATACTTTTTATACATATCACAGCATTCATTAAAAAAATATATAAAATATTCACTCAGAAATATGATCGATAGTATGTTTTTGTTACTAAGAGAGTGCATTCAATTCAAACTTATTTTAAATTTACAGTAATTTAAAATAAAAATTATGTTATGCCTCAATGTTTAGAGTTTTGAAATTTGGNATTAAAGTAATCTTAGTCTTAGATAAGTTTATCACTTAACCAAAGTGAAAATAGTAGTAATAATAATATACTTACGGAGCACCAACTAAAAGTTTGCTGATTTTCAATACAAATCTCTCAAAAGACGTTTGAACAGGTCGGTTAAAAAGACACCAAATAAATAAAAACGGATCAAACTACTACAGCTCCATCTTCTTTAGAGTCTGAACTAAGTCCTCCGTCGGTAAAAATTTCTTTATTTGCAATTTAAAATAGTGAAAATTAAATAAAACTAAAATGGGTAGACTCGCCCCGGTTTACGGTACTTTTTTTTAACCATAGATAAACTGACATTTATATTATGTTATTATTTGTCTCTGAGCTTTTCCCTTTAAAATAAAGGATATTTGAAAGAAAGTTTTAAATATATTACAAAATCATATTCTTAGTTTTGAAAATAAAGATAATCAGTCAAAGAGTATAGAAAAATGTTTTATAATATTTTAATAGTGCTTAGCACTTCTTTAATAATGATTTGACTGTTTTCAGTTTAATCAGTTATTTATAATTTAATTTTCTCCTCAAAAGAATATGTATTTGATTCAAAATTTTAATTTCAGCTTATTTAATGTATTTTAATGCACTTTATAAAGTTCAAAAACAGCTGATGAAATTCTTTGACTGCTTTTTTTACCATAGATTAACTGACATTTATTCTACGTTATTATTTGTTTCTAATCTTTTCTCTTTAAAATAAAGGATATTTAAAAAAAAAGGTTTCAAATATAAAAGAAAAAAAACTGCTGAAAAGTGTTTCATCAATTTTAATCCCAAAAGAAGTGAACCGCCCTCTCGACTAAAGGTCTTAGACTCTTCAAGATCAGAAGATGAAGATAACCACCTTCCCTATTATATTGTACATAAAGCTATTCTCAGCTAGGAAGATCTGCTTCCGACAGGTTTTCAACGGCTTTTGGGTAACAAAAATAGATCGTTCAACTGATAGTATGATGTATTACGAATTTACTTTTAAGGGAGAAATAATGCCAAAGTTTTGACGCCAAAACAATCTATTCCTTACTAAAGTTTACACGGCTATCGATAAGTTTGATAATTTTTCAAGATTGCAATGCATTATCCTCTGCATGGTCAGTTTAATGATTCATAAATAATTTATAAATCTCGGTACTTCAAAAACATGTATAAAATTTAAAAAAATGAATAATTTATTAGAAGGATTTATATAAATACATTTAGAATTATATATTTATATATAAAATTCTTAGTATACTATATTAAAATTGACTGTTGAAAAATTAATACGAATAGACTTTTACTGGAGAAATAATGGCAAAGTTTCGATGTCAAAGCATTATATTCCTTACTGAAGTTTACAGGGATATCGAAAATTCTTATAATTGTTCAAGATTGCAATACATTACTACCTGCATGGTCAGATATAAGCTTTATAGATAATTTATAAGCTTTATAGATAATTTATAAATCCTGGTATTTCAAAATTATGTATAAAAGGAATAAAATGAATGTCTAATTAGTTGGTGCAATTTATTTAAATTACTTCAGATTAAATTTAAAATATTTAAATTTATTAAATTTATCGAAGCACTTTAGCAATGTTTTTGGTAAAATTATCAATTAAAACTGGTATTATAATATCATGATACCTAAAAGCAGGACATAAATTATTTATATGGTTAAATTTACTTATCAATTTTGCTTTATTTTCAAAATGTGCGGTAATTCGAACTATCTTTTTTAAACCAGGATTTCTTGTAAACCGTTTCCATATGAATGGCTATATATTTTGGATTTATTACTAAAACTTATGTGTTTAGGTAACTATTATTTATGCATAAAATTTTATCAATTTAAAAAAAAATTTTGCGAAAGGATTAATTAAAAAACCAAAACTTTTACCTCTTTCACTCAAAATTTGCTACACTATTCGAAGTTTGTCTATTATTATTACACTATCTATATTTTTTGATCAAAATCAAGGAAATTAAATTTTTTATAGTGAAAAATGTCTCAGGAATAGTTGGAAAAAAATTTCTTCGTAAAAATTTTATACCTTTGAAAAAGGTTTTTGAATATAAAATATTATTAGGAATTATGTATGCAAATACTATTTCGTTATTTGTGTGGAAGAAAATCACTCCGTCTGTAACATCATATATAAAGTTATTTGAAGAAAAGTCTGTTTTCGACAGGTTTTCAGAGAGATTTACGGAAATATGAAAATTTAGCTGAAAAGATAAGCTTTACATATCCTCTTTACTGTACACATACTTTGAAATGCATTTAAATTTCAGAAGTAATGCTCCGAAATAGAAACTTTCCCTTAAAAATTTTACAAAAAGTATGAATCAATTCTTAATTAATTTATTGCACTGAGAATTTGGTTGAGTAAATTTTTTTACTAGCTATTATTTTTGTAAAATAAAAGAAGAAAAAATGCTTTTTTTCTTTCAAAAATATTCTCATAATGGTTTTCCTTATTTATTATTATTTTTTTTAAATTCAAGTAATTTAAAAATGTTTGAAAATTCTTCGTGAATTATTGAAATTACATTTTGAAAATATTGTTAAATAACTAAACTTGGTTTGATATTTATTTCTAGTGCAGCATATGTAGTTTTTTTATTTTTGTCATTTATTTTGCCTTTATTTATTTACTTTTGTCAAATATAAAATGCACTAGTATGACTGAAAATATCTTTAAATGCTTATAGCTGATGTTCTCACGCATTTCCCAAGAAGTAAATAAAATGAGAATATCAAGTAACATTTTACAAATATTACATATTTCAATTCAGTAAAAAGCCTTAGTTAAATTTATTACCTAAAAATATTAATATAATAAATTAATTAAAAGAAGATAGACTGTATTGCTAAATATTAAAGCGATAGAATATTCTCTGTGAGGTAGACACTATTTTCGGATTGCCAATACTTGCAAGAGCAAATTTTCTTGCTTTTGTTAAAGTATATTTTCTTACTTGATTCATTTTTTTACTTGTATCATATGTACATCATGAGGAAAATATAAAGTACTAACTATATGCAAACAGAGATGCCAACTGCTCCGGACAGGCCAAAATAATTAAAAAGCGGTAAATGAGTATTGACTAAAGTTAGCAAAATTTGACTAATTTTGCTTACTTTTTAAGCAGTTTAGCATAACTTAAGTATAACAAAAGTAGTGATTTATATTAACTTTTGAATTATTTAGAAATAGTGGTAGATAAAAACTTAATAAATTTAATTTATTAAACCACGAATCACACTTAAAAAGCTACCACTCGAAAATATATATTCGCTGTCCGGAGCAAGTTGGCATCTCTGTGCAAATATCTTATATTTCAACTGAATAAAAAGTCAAAAAGGTTTACTACTAATAAAATTTTAAGTTCACTAAAAAAACTGTACCGTATTAAAAAATTTAATCTAAGATTGCTATGCTCGGTTTTTTGATACATAATATATTAGGAAAAACATGGATTATTTAGTTTGTTTAAAACACTGAACTCAAGTATTTAAAATTCAAAGATTGGAAGAGAAATATGACTTTAACTGAAAAATGAAATGTAGTTCGTGTCAAATGATTTCTAGTACTTCTTAAAATTAAAAATTAATACTATGAAACTGACGTAATACTAAATATTGAAAAAAATTACATATGTATACCGTTCTTATTAATTCCGTTTTACTTTAACAACTTTTAAATTAGTAACCCCTGACCTTTTAATTTGTTTAAAAATTTATTATAGTTGCAATTAATTTGATTTATTTACCGTGGACTTTATTTATTATTCAGTATTTAAGGAGAAAGAAAAATAGTTATTTAGTTTTAATTTAATATTTATCAGCTTTATAACTATTAGTTATGCTTTATTATTATTAGTCTTACTTTACTATCACTTTCATATTAAATATTTTTCTCAGTAACTATTTATGTGTGGATTTCGATTATCAGAATTCGGATTAGAAGAGAGTTACTTTATTTGCTACTTTCTATTTATTTCTTATCATTGATAACACTCTAATTTTTGAAATGATTATTTAAATTTTGATTAGGTTCATTTACTTTTATTTTTTAAAATGAGAACGAAGCTATTTTTTTTTTAATTTTCTATCCATAGTATCCTAATTGGGGATTCAGTTTCACTTCAACAACTTTTAGGTTTATGAATTCAGTTTTACTTTAAAAACTTTTTCCTTCAGTTTCAGTTTGATCTCTAAATTCAGAGAAAAATACGCCTCTAATGAACACTAGAAAGACTGAGAATTAGTACATACCTATATTGCCCGAAAGCAGTTAAAATGACTGGATTGTAAATGCATAAAAAAATTAGTTTAAAATTAAATTTTAATATGTTTTATATAATTTGCAGTTATTAGTAAATATTAGCAATAAAAAATTTATATGTTGTCAAAAAGTCTCAAAATTCTGTGAAATTGTGTCATTATATACATCATTATTTTTCTAATTGAAATTAAGAAGCAGTCGAAATGACTTCCTTAGGCAATCTAGTGTTAAGGAGAAATCTAGATTCTAATCTGCATTATTTCAAATGGCTTCTAGTTATTCTGTTTACTCCAGAATACTAATATTATAAAACTGTAATTATGCAAAGAATTAGAAAAGCGACTAGGAAAAATTTTTGACATTTTTGCTTTTATTTCCTTTCAAATTTTCAAGGAAAGAAAATTCCTTCTCTTAAAAAATATTCCTACTTAATGTGCATCATATAAAATGCTTTTTTTTTTGTTTTGTTTTTCACTTTATTGTTGCCTACTAAGACTATTGAACTTTATATTACGAGATGCTGAGACAATTATCACGATATACTCATTTAATAAATTTAATTTAATTTGATAATGTAACTAACTTGACTATCGGCCCTTTCAATTATGACAGCATACTATTGATTCCTACAAGAACCTTTTTTCATTCTAAAGTACCAAATATGTGATGAACTTTTATAAATTACTTTTTATGAGAACCATGGAGATTTTTGTTGTTTTAATGAAAATACAATTTCTTATCAAACTACCTTTTGAATCGGAATATTTAGTAAAACAAAATTTGGTGTTAAGTATTTATGAAAATCCATAATGGGGGAGATTGTCAGGGACGCATGTTATTAACATGCAAACACTGATTTTCTTTTAACTACCTTCTGCGTCGGATTATTTAGTAAACAAAGTTGGTATTGAATATTTATGAGAATCCATAGTGAAGTTTGACGCCCGGTGGCTGAGCGGTAGCGCTTCGCGCTGTCGTGCCACAGGTCCCTGGTTCGATCCTCGGGCCGGGTAAAGTTGTCTCCCTTCAGTGGGTCGATAAATGAGTACCAAGCATGCTTGGGAACTAGACACTGGGGGTTCCGCGTTCGGCTGACCACCTGACCGGAACATCTGCTCTCGCACCTCAGAGTCCAAGGTCAAAAAAACTGAGATTGGCACAGTAGGCCTTGAGCGGTCGCGCCACTGAGATTAATTTAGTTTCATAGTGAAATTTTGGGAGAGAGCATTTGCTACTATGACTGATTCTCTTCTGCATTGAGTTTCCAAGATTATTTTGTAAAAATAATGCATTCATATATTTTTTGTGGCTGTTTTAGGGTTTTCAAGTGATCTAACCAGAAGCTAATTTTATTTTATAATTTTTTTGCTCTTTTATTTTTTAATAACACGTTCGTTATTTATGATAATACCTAAAAATTAAAAAAAATCAACAGATCTTTTATCACCTTACTTTCTTTATTTTTTAATTAATTTATTTATTTAAAAAATAGAAAAAAATATTGTCACGAAAAATGGAAAGTTGAAAAATGGAATTGTTCTTGAAAAAAGTAAACTCATAGACGCAATCTTTTTCAATGCTATTTGTGGTTCAATAAATAAACGGAGAAATTATTTAAATTTTTTGTGCAAATGAAATTATTAATTTTAAAAGACTAACTAATGAGGCAGAATTACTGGAGGAATTAAATCTGAAAAATTTTAGAAAATGAAATGAAATTCTCCTTTTAAAATTTTATGCCATTTTTTTTAATAACTCTTTTAATATCAAAAATGTTTTAATATTTTTTTTAAATTGGTTTCACTTCAATCGAGCAATAATTTTTTTTTTATCTCTATTCAATAATTAGCGAATGTGCATTCATTTTATTTAATTTATTAACATCTGCAGCTTCAGCAATAATTAGGAATTTAATAATGAATTCAAAATTCTATATTTTACAGAAAACTGTCTAAATATTCTAAGAAAAGAGCTCTCACTTAAGTATTAATTTTGGCTAATATTCTAATTAAATTAGAAACGATGAAGTTGTATTTGAAAAATTTAACTGTCTTAATATGATTAAACTATATTTAAGATGTTTATAATTAAGTATAACACCCGAAAACAACATATTTCCGTTCAATCTGGTTATTGATTTTGTTTAATTAAATAGATTCATCTTAATATATAATTATTTGAAATGCCACTATTCATTAATTTATGATTCAAAAGGAATGGCATAGATTGATATAAAATTAATTTTAAATTATATCTCCTTTGAATGACGCTATGGGCAATAATTCACATAATTCTACCAAAATGCAATAAACTAAATATGTTCTTAAAATATTTAAAGGCAGAATTTTCTATTTGTTGCACTCAGAATGCAAAGTTTTCTTTGCATTCTCTTGTTTTTGCGTTTTTCTTTCTCTTGTTTACACCCACTATAAGGTGAAAACCTCTTGTAGCACATATTCCGAATTTAAATAATTATAATTACGTGATGTGCTGATATATTTAAAAATTGCTTAGATATTTGATGACGTAGAAAGGAATGTAATTTCCTCCAAAAACAGAGAGCTCGGTATAAATGTTTTTAGCTTCATTTTGATTGGTTCTTCGGCGATAAGTTTTATGTTTGAACATTGCTGTAATCCATTCCTAAGAGCACGCATTGTCAATCTCTTTTAAATACCTTCTTCTTAAGAATGATATTTAAGACTATTCATAGATTGAGAAAAAAGGTGTGCTCAAAATTACTGGAATATAGTAAAATTTATCGCTCTTCTCGCTTTATTAGAACACCAAAAAAAAACCGAAGCACTTGGTAAGGAGTTTAATTAAGTTAACAATAAAATATTGTCTTATAAAATGTGAAAAAATTTTGAAAATGTGGTAAAATTTCGTAATTTTATCATACCTTAGTGCATTACATAACAACCATATATTCGGTTCGATTTACTTTTCAGTTTTATATTTTTTACTACACGCACTAATGTTATAAGAAGTTATATGTTATAGAAGTTATATGAAGATATATGTTTTACTAAATGTTGTAAGAAGTATAATTTTGAAAATCTGAATTTTCGGTAAGCCTTTACCTTATGAATGAAAAAATTTCCATATTATTGGTTTAAATGCAGTGTATTTTAGGCATCAATTTTTAAACAAAAATATCTTCATCATATATTATGGTTGTTTCATCAGTTTGTTTTTCTACGTGTAAGATAGTTATATATTTATGGTTGAAATTTAATATTGCTAGAAATGTTTGCATTGTACTCGTAAGTAAGTAAATAAATGCCAAAACATTTATTTATGGAACTAATTTCAGACTTTATTCAAGATGCTAAAAGAATCATGCATTTTTGAATGGTCAAATGTGACAGAGGGAGAAGGCTCTATTATAGCAATAATTAGATTTTCACTTAAAATAAACTGCAATGTTGAATTTAGTTATAAAGTCTGAGATTCAGACTTGTTTTCTTATTTATGCATTCCATAACCAGATTTCGTACTAATTTGCTTTTAACTGCAAGAAAATTTTTATAAAATTTTAACGTTTTTATTCATAAATAATAATTTTGTTAGTCCTGGGATTGTAAAGTGTGAAAATTTGTTGTAAACTACTATTGTATACAGGATACTCCATTAAAACTGCCCTAACTATTATAAACTATTATTAGAATCTTTATCAACAATTAAAACGAAAATCACATTGGGATACCTTCTGCGTCGNTAGTGAAAACCTTTAGCGTGGCGGACAGCTGGCCGCCTTAGGCGGCTAGTATTTAATAAAAAAAAACAAATCTGAAAAATCGCAGAGCACGCAAAGAAATAAATTTCGGTGAAATTACTATACTGTGATAACATTTCTGAAAAAAGAACTATAATTCTGGGTAATAGATTTAAAATGTGTAGCATTTAAACCCTTCATTTGGCAATTTTCTCCATTGGCTTGCTAATTATTCTGGTTTTCAAAATTATAGTTCTTATTTTCATACATTTTGAAAAATTTGCAGCAGAACTGGAAAGTAATTTAACCGAATATATAGTTTTTCTGTCAATCTCTAATGTATCGTGATAAAACACCAAATTTTATAAAGTTTTAAAGATTTCACATATTATGAAACCATATTCCATTGCTAGTTTTATCAAAATTATTACCAAAAAAATTTGCTGAGCTTTTTAGTGTTCCAATAAGTCTGAAGCAAGGTAAATATTAACATATTCCGGTAGCATTGACCATACTTTTTGTTCTCTCTGTATGAATAATACTAAATATCATTCTCAAAGGTTTGATAGGTATTTGTCAAAGGTTTCAAAACAATTATAAATATCGTGAAAGAAATGTTGATGTTCATCAAAAATGATAGACTTAAAGTGCATAAGATAAATAAATATTCTTATTTTCGATAGAATATCGGTCCATTATAGTTCCATAGAATACCGGTCCATTGACCGATATTGGTCAATGGACCGATGTTTCAATTATAATATCGCTACATTTGCTCCACTTTACGCAGTACTGATCTGACGCTTGATCATTTGACGTCTATAATCAGACAGGAAACTGAATGTATTCTGATCTGAGAAATAGTATGAAATCATAGTCCATTTCACTTCAATGCTTAAGACGCCATTAGAAACGGGTGCTATATTGACGTCTGGACACAGGTGCACGCAGCAGGTCAGCAGGCATATAGTTATTTTGCTTGTAAGTGACTGGTAGTACAGTTTTTCAGGAGATTCGCTGGCTAGTTGCAAAATGAAATTGAGTTCTACCTAACTGGCAGTACTGTACCTGTTCCTTTTTGTTGATAGCACTGTGTGCATTTCTGTTTCAAGGGTCATGTAAGGGACACGTACAGGGCGCCAAAAGAAAGAAGGGAAAAAAAAACGAACCACACTGAATAACTTCTGATATAATGATCGGATCTTCACATTCTAGGGCTCAATCTTAATGGCTTCAGGGGGTGACAAATATGGTAATTAATTTGTGCAGACAAAATTTAAGTTACAAAATAAGACGAAAAAAGCGTAATTTCTCTGAATGAACATACTTTTTTTTTTTCTCGACGTATTCTGTTTTTTGACCCCAAATATATGGAGAATAGTTGCAATCTGGGAGTTCCACTAGTTTGATCAGGATGTTGATTTTATTTTTTGCGTATCTCCCAATAACTTTTGAACTGAATTAAAAGAAAAAGGGCGCACAATTATAAAATTCGTTCTTCTAAAGGTAAATTCATGCAAAAAATAACTTTTAAAATATATTTATTATTAATTATTTTATTTCATAATGGCCAAATATATTTTGAATTGTAAGGTATAAAATTTTTGCATCATTTTAAGGAAAGTAATTTTGCATGGCAAAATGTAAAATTTGAGCAAAATCGGTTGAATAGTTCATAAGAAATTCAATTTCAAATATTTCAGATATTTTAAATTCGATTTCTCAGAAACTATTCTACCGATTTTGCTCGAATATCGTATTTTGCCTTGCAAAATTATACTCTTCAGTATGAGGCAAAAAATTGTATACCTTTTAGAATTAAAATTTTTTTTTGATCTTATAAAATAAAATAATAAAATATGAATATTTACTGAAGTTATATTTTGCATGGAATTATCTTGGGATAAACGAATTTTATAATTGCAAAATTTTTCAATTAGGTTAAAAAAATTCTCGAGATCTCACGAAATATGAAAAAAGTGACATTATAATTAAGAGGTCCAAACTTTGGAGTGCTTTACTGACCAAACTGTTGAGACCATATTTCTGAGATTGCGGCTATCCCTTATATTTTGAGTCAGAAATCCGAAACCCTCGAAAAACAGGTGTGTTTATTCAGTGATAGTACGTTTTTGTGTCTGATTTCAGTACTTAAAATATTATCTAGGGGGACATATTAATTAGCATATTTGAATTCACCCCCTAAAGCCATTAAAATTGAGTCGTAGATCGTGAAGATCCGATGATTAGATCAAAAGTTGCTTAGGGTGGTCCGTTCCTTTTGCGCACTGTACGTGATACATTTAGCATGTATAGCGCATTTCAATAGTTTGAAATGGTTCATGAAACCTTGAAACAAACACTGCGGTTGACTTCGAACTCTTTTTCAACATCTTTTATTTTTCTGCCGTCTACTACCTCCCCAATAATACGGCTAAGCGGACATTTGGAAGACATATAGAAAATTGCTAGTTACTCAATTGATTGTTGCCTATTAAACTTTGATTTTGAATAACAACGCTCAATACGCAACAAATCATTTATATCTCTTATCAGTGCTGTCGTGTGACAAACCAGTTTATCAACCCAAACTTTGCATATGCAAAGCAGGTCTTACTGAATTGTGAGTTACTCAATTGATTGTTTCCTGTTAAACTTTGATTTTGAATATCAACGCTCAATACGATACAAATCATTTATATCTCTTATCAGTGCTGTCGTGTGACAAACCAGTTTATCAACCCAAACTTTGCATATGCAAAACAGGTCGCACTGAATCGCAAACTTATGCTAATTTTTACATTTTCTTACCTTAAATTTTGTGGTTGCTATCGTTGCTATTATCATCAGTTAGTTTGGCTACCAGTGTATAAAATTTCAAAAAAATAGTTAAAGTTTAATCAGCATTCTCGATAGTGTTTTTTAAATGAAGTAAAATGTTTCATTCGCATGAACTAAAATTATACAAATAACATAAATTACACAAACAATTACACAAAAATTTGCTAAACTTACTTTTCTGTAGGCAATTAAATAAAAAATACATTATGAAAGATACTTTCAAACTTTTTTTTAAAATTTCCTTATTACCAAACGAGAGAAATCAATAGTTCAAAGAATTTTTGACGAGAAATACTTATAAAAAGTCGCAAATTATAATGGAAATTTAAAAAGAAAAACTATTTCAAAAATTGCACCTCATTATGGCACACCCATTTCATTCCGATCTGAAATTAGCGAACGAGAAATTGAATTCGTTTTTTTCCTTGAAGGCATCATTCTGGTTTGTGTCTCTGAAACGGGGTAACCTGAATGACAGAATTCGAACTCGTGGAAAAAATTACAACATGGTCATGTGATTTGCATCTAATGCTCTAATCGATTTAACATTACTCCATCAATTCGAATACTTTCCCTCTTTTACTCCATCAATTCGAATACTTTTCCTCGCTCTTTCATTCCGTCAAAAAAGGGAGGTAATCATAGAGAAAAAATTCGATGAACAGTGATGTATAGGTCCTTACTCATTGACTTCATGTTTTTTTTCTTTAAAAATTCCACAATGTGGGTTTTTTTCTAATCTTTAGAAATAGAAAAACTTTTCAAGTAGAGAGCGTATATGGATTTAATGCATTTTTTTGTTCAGGATCATTAATATTGGAAAATTCTGAGAAGGAAGCTAAGGTTTCTTTTAAACAAGTTTTTTATAACTCAAATACGATTACATGATTTTATTTTATTATTTTTTTTAAATTTTGCATTTATTAGTCAAAAAGATGAAGATAAGAGTGCATAAAGAGATGAACATGTTATAAAAGATACGAGGAAGCTTTAATTTTTTACTACTTAATTATAAAACGAAAAATATTTTTATGCACTTATTTTAGTTCTCAAAAAGTATAATAGGTGCAGTAAAAAAGTTTCATTTATGATGAAATTATATAAAAAATGTAATTCGCTTGAAACTTGATTTTATTAATTAAAGGTATTGTTATTTTAAAAGAAAGAGACTTAAAAAGAGTATTTTTTTTCAAAATGACAAAAACTTCCTAAGAAACTGAACTGTATTTCGTTTTTGATAATTTTTATTTGAGGTATATTTTCAACTTTTATCAAAACGTATTTTTTCAAAATTAAAATTTCATTATTTCTAGTATTTATTCATTATTTCTAGTATTCATTTCTAGTATTTTTCATTATTTCTAGTATATTAAATTTCAAACTTAAAAAAGGAGACAAAAAATTCTCACTTAAAATTATTTCGATTGAAAATTAATTCTTCTTTTCAATCTCAATTATTATGCAATATTTTAAATTACGTAATATCTTTCGAATATGACTTTTACATATCATCAATAAAATTATCGAATCATTATACGGTATTCGTAAAATAAAAAAAAAGTTATTAAATAGATATTTTGTATTTGAGGTAAAAAATCACAATTTCTCTCAACAACTATCAAGTAATTAAACAATCTCTTAAATTAACAATTCTTTTGGTTTCAGATTAGTTTTGATTATTAATTATAAAAAAAATGTTTTACGAGTAACCACATATTAATATTTCATATAACAATCTATAATAACAACAGTCCCTATAACACTATTACAACAACTATCCATTTGACACAAATTTTAATACTGAGTGCTGCAGCTCATGTATGCTTATTTTCTAGTTTTAAAGGCTAAGAGTATTCATTCTTGACCTGTACAATTTATTGTTAAATAATTTCTGTAGTTAATCTTACATTGAGAGCAAATACAGTCGCGTTGAAATTATTTCATTTAGTCTTGTAATTCAAAAGTTCTTTGTTTTTTAAATTAAGCAAAAAGTTTTAGCATTTGATTTCCTCGTTTTAAAGCTATTTGTAGAATCTAAAACTATATTCATTAAAAGCAGTTCAAAGTAGTTAGGAAACCTATGACACTGTTTATAAAGGAAATAGTTAGAAACAAAACTAGATTGTAACTTACTAGTTTTAAAACTAAAAAAAAAAAAAAAAAAAAAAAAAAAAAAAAAAAAAAAAAAAAAAAAAAAGCATTAAATTTGAAAATTGACCAGATTAATATAGCACAAAAACAAAGCAAAATTTCTAAATTAAATCAGATGTCCTATGTATTTACAATTAATCTTTAAAGAAGAAGTAAAATATTTTTTTAGCATTCTACTTATATACTTCACATTTTAAAATTAAAAAAATTAAACGTAAAATATTTCTCGCTTAAAACTAGTTTATTAGAGAATTAATTTTTGTTTTTCATCCCACTATGTATTTCATCAACTTAAATTTTAAAAATATGTGTTGTACAAACAATTTGTTCTCCTTGTGAGAAGAAAAACTTATTTTGGTTGCCTTATCTTTAGAAAACACACTTCTTTTACTGCTTATTTTAGCTGTTTTAAGTCACTTTTTGAATTTAAGGCGAGGGCTATATTTACCTAACGAGTATTGTTTTGCAAAGCACTGCAAGCGCGATTGCTTTAAAATTTAAAAATAGCTGAAAATGAGATTCTTTCATAGAATACCCATTTTAGTGATTTATTAAAAATTTCATGAAAAAATTTAAAATTATAAAATAATTTCTTTTCTTAATTATGGTTCAAATTTATTACATTGTTTGTAATTCTGCGTATTATAGTTTATGAATCACACATTTTAAGTTTCTTTATTCAAAGTTTTTTATTCCTAGTCTAAAGATTATATTATACGAAAAGAAGAGATAATCGTTTATTTTTAATCTATAAGTCTGCTTTCAATTTGTGAAAAATTAGCGCTTTCATTTAATCAATTATTGGATTTTAAATAGTAGGTAAAAGTTTAAATGATAGAATATTGTGCATATTAAAGTTTCTGTTATATTACATTACAGTATTACAGTTTTGTGAAATATGCTATTCTAAGTTTTTATTCGGAACTAAAGATTCATTTCTATGAAGGAAGGAATCAACCGTTTTTTTTCAATCTAGAGAAATGGTGGATTTGGGCAGAGAAAAAAATACTTTAAATTTTCGAATCTTAATTCTTCTTTGCTAAAAGTATTTAAAATAGAAGAATTCTCAGTGATTTAAATGCTGCTGCTTTTTCTACTTCATCTCAAACTGGTGGCAGAATTTATCGAATTAAAAATAGCATTAAATTTGAATTTGAAATTTTTCATTTTGATGATTTTCTTTACAATGTGAAAAAAATAGATGTTCTGTTTGCAAATGCGAATTGCGACGCGATATTTTTAACACTCCTTTTGAGCAGGCACATTGTAATAAGTTTGTGCTATTAATTGTACTTTTATTTCATATTCATGAATGGTATTCTCTATCGGAAATTCTCGTGTGGGAAATGGTACTTTATATGTCACATTGATTCAGTGGTTAAATAAGCTGAGTTGTTGGTACTAGAATTTGCTTCTCAGTAGTGGTTTGAAGTCCACCCAGTTCCTGACAGATGGGTACCAACGTATCTTGAAAAAAAGTTTGTGCTCAATGTTCCCCACAATGAGATAATTATGCTGTTGCTTACATAACTGTTAAACCTCAATCTCCATAACCAACCTCGCCTACTACACGTTTACGAATTCCAGATCATATTAAAGGTAAACTGTACTGGCTCTCGGGATGCCAGTGCTTTTGTACCGTAAAAGTTTAGAGAACAGAAATATGACTAACCGTATATTTTACAGTAATATTTATAGTAAAATCTCTCAGTGACTGCAATTAAATGAACATTACTCTAAAAATCTCGGTGCAAAATTTTAAGCCAAAACTAAATTTTGCTGTAAAAAATGAATTTTACGGTAAAAATTAATTTTAAGGTGAAAATGAAATTTTCGGTAAAATGGATTTTAAGGATGATGCATGCTGGGTACCAGTACGTTTTACCGTAATTTGATACGGAATTTATTTCAGTGTACGAACTTTTCCTCTTCTAATTATTATTTTCCTTTGGCATTGTCAAAAAGTTTTTCGTGAAAGTTTAAAAACGTGTACATTTAGAATAATCGGAAAAGCATTTTATTTTTGCTCTTGACATTAATTAGGTCTCACTTCAATATGTACCAAGGGATTTAAAAAACTTGTCAATCGAATTAAAATGTCAAAAATTAAACATACAGTCAATACTTTCCTCACGTGGCCTTTTTAATCGATTTTATTTTCTAATCTGACGCGAGTCGTCGTTCAAACTTTCAAGACAGAAAGTTATTATCAATTTATATTATTTCATTAATTTCCGTTTATTTTTCCACCATATCATTAAATACTCCCGATTACTTAAAGCATAAATTCTTCTTTTTACATAGATTTTGCTCGTTAAACAAAAATATGTATACATATAATTGTAAATTAATTTTTTACGTAAATTAAAGTAAAATAGAAAAAAATAGATTATGGGGTAAATAAAAATAAGCGTTTTTGATTGATGGATTTGATACTCAATTGGAGCAAATGTAGTATCTACATGCAACAAGTTTGAAAATAAAATATCTCCTAATATCTATTAATCCTCTCATTTAATCATTTTTTTAAAGTAATTGATCATGATTCGTTATCACCCACAAAATCTCTAACAAACTTTTCCTCTAACATTCAGAGTTATTCGTCATATCAGCCGTGGCAAAATAATAACAACTTGGAATAGCACTTGCAGCTGCTAAGGGAAAAAAAGGGAAAAAGGTGTCATAGAAAGGGAAAAATATAAAAAGAAACTTCTGGGAGTTGAAAGTATGAGAAGAGGATATAGGAGATGGTTAAGGTGATATGTACAAAAAAGAAACTAAGGGCTGTATCACACAGAAAGGGAAAAAATGTCACCTAGTAATCTGCTTCATAATGGATGGCTATCGTTTCTTCGGACAACTGGGAGGAACACGTGACAACAACGGCGACCTCTCATTTACTAAAAAGAAACTATCTCGGGAAACAATGGGGATAATCAATAATAATATGTCGCCGAACACCTTAGTTTTATGATGTGTAAGGATTATGTAGTATAAAACTGCATTGTATGGTATTTAATTTATTGTTTCAACACTTAACATTAGTGGGTTAAGGCTTCGCTTTGTTTTCTGAGGGTCATTTTTCTTGTAAAGACTGTTTATAGTTCTGAAAATATAGTAAACAAATAATTCAAAGATGTTTACTATTTTTGTTTATAAGGTATGTTTTTAATGTATATGTGATATGCATATGCAACAGCTTTTCAGTGATCAATATATTTTCTCGAACACACTATTATAAATGTATTTATAAAAATTACTCCGAAATAAAAATATATTATTTTTATTGAGAAAACTTATGAAGAATTCCGTAAAAACTAGACACATATCGAATCTTTATTCATGCTTTTATCATAAGGACTATTGTTTTTCTTATTAACAATGCATATAATTCATTTCGGCTCCGTTAATAAAGGGCTAATGGTAGTAAGCAACTTCAAAACTTCTTAATTACAAAACCTATTTATTATGTAAAATTAAATTATAAATAGCATAATTATTGTTTTCCCAACAATTAAACTTTTTCAGATTTCAGCTAAAAATATTAGCGCTATGCAAACAAGATATTTTTCTTATTTCACCAAACTGTTTTCTTATATTGTATATTACCATTACTGAGAATTTTCAGACAATCACAATTCATTGTGCAAAGCGCAAGATCTGTCATGGTTGAATCAAACTAATAAGAAAGGTTCAAGGTAATTACTTTACTACAACAACAATTTATAATTTAGTACTGTTAATATTTCTAAAACTGTTTATGGTATGTACGTCAGTTTATTAGAGATTGAACAGTGTAATTTCCTTTTGATTATTATAAACAAACATTAACTTGTAATGCAAAATGTATTCGGATATATTTAACTCTAGTTTGAAATTAGCATTTGTTAACTATAAATTTAAAAAACACTCTGTAATGCAGGGGTAGACAGCACTAATTTCAATTGTAACAAGTATTACATTTCATGTTTTTATTCTGATATAGCTTTGTAATCTGTTTGAGGGGATTTGGTTTGGTAATCAACCACGGCATCAACCCTGGAGTTGTTAGGTTTGGGGGTCCTTGGCTAGGGGCTCTCTAAAATGATATCTTTGCAATTCAGCTATCTGTTTTTCTGGCCACGACTATCTTAAACCAATAGATGCGCCGTACGGGGTGGGTATAGGTGCTGGTTTGTGTGCTGGTTCCGTTGTTGTTGATATGTAATTAAGAACAAAATTTAAGTCCCGCATATTGATAAAGCTAAATCGCATTTGGATAAACATTTCCTTAGTTTAAAATAGAAAAATAAATAGATAAGAAATAGATAATAAATCAACTCGAGGATTTATTGAGTTATAAATAATATGCTTCTAATTTCTAAACTGGCCTATTTGAAACGTGAAATCAGTTTTTAAGGTCTGCCTCTATGTAAGAAGAGGCTGTACTGGCTTTTAATCTATTTCTGTTAAATTTAGTGAGGTCTGTTTAATGCTTCTTACTCCAATTAATACTCATATATCATGGGTGAGTATTGTAACTGTTTCTAGTTCTGGAAATAATACAAAATGCTTTTAATTTTAGACACAAGTTTGTTGAATTGCATCTTTTTGCTGCATAAGAAAAATATATTTCAAGCTTATTTAAATTTTATTTCATAAAGAATTATAAAGAATTACATATTATAAGAAATTAATTATGTTTTGGTTTCATTTGATAGTTCATGTTTAGAAATGAATTAATTAAACCACTTTTCTAAATTTGTGATTTAAGAGTAAAAGTTACCGCTCTTTTAATGAAAACTAATTGACTCAATTTAAAAAAAAATTGAACTCTAGCTACACTTTAAAAGAAATCTGTTAAATTTACCAGAAAAAAACTGTCAGCTGGTGTTTTAGTTTGAAATATCTTATTTTACAAAACAATAACGTTCCTTAAAAACTAAAGCCTGTTTTTTAAGCAGTTAAGAAATGTTATTTTAGCAAACTTTGTTAATTTAATAAAAAAAATTATATTTAAAGAAAAACTATAAGATAATTGCGTCAATATTCTGGTCGGTGATTTCCGAGAGTAGAATGAGCATGATCATTCAACACCGGAATTTAAACCTAAACCATTTCATTGGGAAAATAAAAAAAAAACAAATAAGCTGTTTTTATCTTAAGAGCTCTTGTTTATTGAATTCATATTTAGGTGTAAAAATATTTAAATCTATATTGGCCAAGTATTGTAAAATTGTCAGACAATTTAACTTACCGAATTGATAGTTTTAATCCGTTTATGGTTAGAGTGAAAAACATAGGAAAATTATTTTGTGAAAAACAGTTTTAAACCGTAAAATATACGGAGAAAGTCATTAAAAAAATGGAATTTTTCGCATCACGTGGGCAACGATTAAGAACAGAAAAATCTGTATTTATCGTTGTACATTTTGTTCGTAAAAATACATATTTTCTGCAGAATTTGCAGTTAATTTTTACAGGGAAAAGCTACTTGTAATTCTCATTTAAAACTATTTTAAACTCCCAAGATAATCTTTTAAAGTATTCCTTTTAAATTTTACATGCATTTAATCTAAGTCAAAACTAATGAAATTATTATAAAAATACTGAAATTGATACAAATGTTGGAATTTTAATTAAAATATATTCTAATAAAGCGGAAATATGGTTAACTATGAAAATTTATTTGATTTATTTCTATTTGAAACTTATTCAGTTAATAAAATATATTGTGGTTTCACATTTTACGAGTTTAAAGATATAAATATATACATCATTTTAAGATTTCATCCAAATTGTCTATGTTTAACTTTCACGGTATGCATATTCAAATTTTATTCCTTGTAAAATATTTAATAACTTCATTGTTTCCTGGAACGATATAGATATGAAATGCTTTTATTTAATATTCGGGCAGTTTATTAGAAATTTCAATGAATTCGAGCTTATTTATTGTAATACAGAATTTAGAATTTGATTCTTATTCTCATTTTGAAATACAAAGAGTTACTCGCTAAAAGTTTATTTGGTGAGCAATTGTTTTTGAAAATTCAAAATAATTGAAAGGAACACAATATTTTATACATCAATTTAATATAATTGCTTTTATTTTTCAGAATTCAAAATTATTTCGATGAATAAATGCATATATGCAGTAAGGAAAAGTATTTTACTAACAATTGTTGCAATGGTTTTAAGCACATTTTTAAAAATGGTTTTTAGTTTTTTCATAATCAACTTTAAATTATAAGCGAACGATATATTCTTATTGAAAAAAGCTCCATCATATTTATTTGCTGATAAGTAGAAAATGATAATTATCTGATAATGAAATGAGAATAATTTCCATAAGATTTGTTTTTTTATCCGTTTGTCAACATTAACCAGAGTCTTTCATGATCGCTTCTTTTCATGGTCGGTTAAAAGTCGAATAGTAAAACAATGGTATTTCAAAATTCTTATCCACTTTACTTTTAATACATTTAATAATATTATCATTCTGTCCTGATGCCTTCATTCGTTTCTAAGCTTTCTGCTGATTAAAAGCTGAATAGTAAAACAATGGTATTTTAAAATTCTAATCCACTTTACTTTTTGGACATTTAATAATATTATCATTCTGTCATGATCTCTTCATTCGTTTATAAGCTTTCTGACGATTGAAAGCTGAATAGTGAAACAATGGTATTTTAAAATTCTTATCCACTTTACTTTTAATACATTTAATAATATTATCATTCTGTCATGATGCCTTCATTCGTTTCTAAGCTTTCTGACGATTGAAAGCCGAATAGTAAAACAAGGATATTTTAAAATTCGTGTTCCAAAATTACGAGAAATTAAAAATAATAAATAGTTATGGCTCGTTCAGGAAATACGTTTTCTTCAGAGACGTAAAATTAGACTTAATTAATATAAATAACAAAATTACAGTTTACTAAGGTATTATTTTTCCCTAATATAATAAATTTTAAACGTGCTAAACTACAAATTAATGATGTACAATTATAGTAGCTTTCCCAGAAAATGAAAATCGTAAATAATCTCAGTAGGAGCAAAGCTAAATGGAAATTTAATATTTTTTCCATTTAAATAAACATTTAAAATGGCTTAGTTAAATGTTGATTGGTCAAAATAAGAGCTTTTCTGAGATTTTATGACATTGCAACTTTTTATTTACTTAATTAAAAAAAATTAATGAAAAAATATCATCGAAAATTAAATTAAAATTTCCTTAAAAATTAATTAAAAATCATTTAAAAATGAAAAATGTATAGTTTGTTCAGAAATAAATTAACTCTAGCCTGAAATTCAAATTAATTTTGTAATTCGCAGAATATTCATTTTTTGAGGTATTACGGTTTCCTTACATAAAATTTTAAACGTGACTGAACTACAAAATATTAATGCACAATTTCATTGAAAATTAAAATCATAAATAATCTTTGTAGCTGAAAAAACTGAATGGAAATTTAATCTTTTCTCCCTTAAAACAAACATTTAAAATGGCTTAGTTAAATGTTGCAGGGTCAAAAATAGAACTTTTCTGACATTACACCTTTTTATTTGATTAAAAATCATTCCCTTTCAGCGAAAATTAACTTTCCAAAAGAACTGCGCTCAATAAATATATGAACAATGGACGTAAAACCTAACTGTT
Source organism: Parasteatoda tepidariorum (assembly GCF_043381705.1). Lineage (NCBI taxonomy): Eukaryota > Metazoa > Arthropoda > Arachnida > Araneae > Theridiidae > Parasteatoda > Parasteatoda tepidariorum. The sequence continues at coordinate 57,207,381 of NC_092211.1, forward strand.
CCCAACATAACACAATATGTTAGGAATAAAACGTTATTTTAATTTATTTTTGTGTGTTTTACTGATACATAAAATGAGCTCGTAAAAATTATTGCCGAAAGTATAAAACAACGGTGAATTATACACTACACATAGTTTAGATATGCTAGAATGGAATTAAACTTAATGATCGATGTCTTGTAAGTCTGAAATATTCAATTATCTCACGTCCCTCACTATCAACATAAACAGAAAATATCAGAAATTATAAAAAAGGGGAAAACGTAGGAAAAAGAAACTTTAGCATTCGGGTTTGTCATAAATTTTATTGCTATTTCATGTTTGCTTTCTACTTGGTTTTATTTCTGATTAATGGTATTTCAAGGTTTGGTAGTTAAAAACTCCCAAATCCAGTAAAAACTATAAATTTAGTTCCCTACTCTTCTAAAACGTTTGTTCCTTTAAGTTTTAAAATTTTAATTCATTGAAATTAGAAATACTTAAGTGTATTTGCGTGGTTAGTGGGCTCTGTTCCCTGCCCACTAACGACCACCAACTTTTAAATATTGCAGTGCAATCTTGCATAATTTATTGGCATTTATCCTATTTTAAATGTGTCGTAGATGTCAGCAGCACAAATAATTACAAAATAAGGACTTTTACTCTTTTTCCTAAAATTGAGCATCACAAATACTACTTATTCCCATAGTGGAACCTGCATTCTCATTATTTTCAGAATTTTTTAGTTGCCAAATGGTATGTTAACCACAAAATTTGCAGACCGTAAAGACACACTAGTTTCGAATTTTTATAACCATTATTATTGATTTTGTTTGTTTCAAATATATGCTTTAGCTTTTCGTGAATGCTAAGCTGTCAACCTCATGACCAATTGAATGGGGGTCCGAGTCTCACTGCAGACATCAAAATATTACCACTATTCATTAAATGCATGACCAATTGAATTTTCTCTCATACTTTCTTCAATTGGTTATCCTTACTCTCTTCTAACGGTAATCCTTACTTTCTTCAATTGGTAATCCTTACTCTCCTCAATTGGGAGTCCTTACTTTCTTCAATTGGTAATCCTTACTTTCTTCAATTGGTAATCCTCACTCTCTTCAATTGGTAATCCTCACTCTCTTCAATTGGTAATCCTCACTCTCTTCAATTTGTAGTCCTCACTCTCTTCAATTGATAATCCTTACCTTCTGCAATTGAAAATCCTTACCTTCTTCAATTGATAATCCTTACCTTCTTCAATTGATAATCCTTACCTTCCTTAACTGTTAATTCTTACCCTCTTCAATTGGTAATCCTCACTCTCTTCAACTGGTAATCCTTACCCTCGTTAATTGGTAATTTTTACCCTCGTCAATTGGTAATTCTTACCCTCTTCAATTGGTGATCCTTACCCTCGTCAATTGGTAATCCGCACTATCTTCAATAGGTAATTCTTACTATCTTCAATTGGTAATTCTTACTCTCTTCAATATGTAATCCTTAATTCTCCTCACTAAGTAATCTTCGACGACTAGAAAATTGTAACAACAAACAGGTTTCCTTTTCAAAGAAAAAATTAGAATACTAAAACTCCCACATCTTAATTCAGTAATACTGATCAATATATTAATGTTACTTGCATCAATCCTCCAAAAACCATCTAAAATATGATGCAATTAGAAACGAATAAAACATAACTCATTTGCGGACAAATTTATTCATTATCAGTATTGGAGTGTTTTATTCCTGAATAAATATGGAATCCATCTATCACTGCCGGCAATAGTGAGATCTCTGACACTTCCCTTAAGGATGCTTTAGGGGGTAGAAAAGGAAAAAAATGACTAAGTATCGAGAATAAAATAAGATAGAAATGATCCTGTTATTTAGACGCTTTTTCTAGATGTTTCCAAAACCATAATTAGAAAACTGAACCATTTAATTAAAACGAAATAATTCGATTTTTTTAGTTACTTTTAAATTCAGTGAGGAAATAAATAAGAATAAATTCTTAAATTGTTTAAAAAAAATAGATTTAAATAAATAAATTTTAAATGCTTTTGTAAGTCTCCTACTAAGGTATCAAATATTATATAACTTAGTATTACAATTTAATATAGCAATGCCGCAGCAATACACCAACGGCAATGAAAAGTAGGATAAAATAAGGAACGGGTAGATCATAATTCATTTGCGGATAAACCTATTCATTATCAGCATTGGAGTGTTTTATTCTTGAATAAAGATGGAATCTATCCATTACTGTCAGTAATAGTGAGATCTCTGACACTTCCTTTAAGGATGCTTTAAGGGGTATGGCGTAAAAAGGAAAAATGGCGTTAGGAATCAAGAATGAAATGAGAGTGAAGTGATCCCGCTTTTTTTTAGCTTTTTCCTGATGCTTTTAAAACCTTACAAGGAATAGAGAAACAGGAAGAATTGGACGATTTGACTCAATTTATTTTGAAAGCCATTTGGCAGCGCTAACAAGGTCAGCTTTGAAAAGGAACGAATTGCAAGAAAAAAAAAACTTGAACCGTTTTAAATAAAAATGTGATATATACATTTATCAGTTTTTGCAAATAAATTTAAAAAATATGATTTTGTCCATAATTTATAGACGTAACTTCTGTTAATATGTTTACGTAATGAACATGTTTTAAGCATGTTTCTCTAAGTACCCTTTTTTTCAAGTCTCTTATGGATAGAAAAAAATTGAAACATGCCTATTATTAATATAAATTTTCCAGTTATTTTTTATATTTTATTTCTTTTGAAATATTCACGTCACTCCTATATATTTAAGGCGTTCCCATAAATATCCTGGGTTCCTCCTGTAGTATATTTTCATATTTTTGTAAATATGTAGCACTCGCAAAATTAAAACTCCCCCTTTTGATGATTCAGTAATCTTTGAATTATATTTTGCTCATTTTGATAATTATTTCGTCTTGAAGTCACGTGTTTTGTGACGAAATGAGAACTCTCAAGTGTATGGCGAAAATGTTTTCTCGCCTCGAAACCTTATCGTAGTGCACTGTTGAAGATTGTTAACTAGAATGACGAATCTAGGATGAAGACTAGATGATAGAAAACAAGGTAACGAAAAAAAGCCGACCGGACTCTATGATGGGCAAGGAAGATTTGATCTCATCTCGGATTTGAATCTCATCTCGGACATAGGAGTAATTTGTTTCTTTGATCCTTGTCTTTATTGTTTTGTTAAGATATCATTGACTCTGTCAGAAGGTGTTCACGATAAATTGATCTTTAGAAAACTCAGATACAAGTGGCATTATATTATTTATTTGAAAAAAAAATAGAATGACGAAATAATTTTTAATATTGACGAAATTCGTTTCCTCTAAAAAGTGACAATAGTTATAGATAAACGAAGTATCCCCTCGAAGTATATACCAGGAAACAGTTTTGTCAAAAATGAGGAACGTTTCGAGGAAGTGATTATCTAATAGTGATCAAAAATTCTTTATGAAAACTTAACGATTTGTTATACTACCAGAAATGTCGGAATTTCAAGTATTAAAACCAATTGTATTGTTGGATGTAACGATAAAAGTTTTAATAAGAAATACTATCTTTAAATGAACTGGCTTCAGTATATTTCCTATCAATCATATTAAAAATCTACAAATGAACTGATTTCAGTAATTGATTTTGTTTAAAATCAATAATATATTTTCTTAAAATGAATTTTTTTTAAAAATGTTTGAAAGGAAAGATTGTTGTATCTAAATTATTTCAGATTGATATGGGACATTTCTAGATTAAAGCAAATTAGTTAAGTACACTTTTGGAAAATGTGTTTCTACGCTGAAGTGTTTATACGAGACTTACGTAGAGGGCGAAAAAAAACGGACCACCCTCAGTAACTTTTGATCTAATGATCGGATCTTTACTTTCGAAGACTACATCTTGATGGTACGAGGGGGGGGGGACCTAAAATATGCTAACTAATTATTGCACACGATATTTTAAGTTACGAAATCAGACTCAAAAACGAACTTTCTCTGAATAAACATAACTTTTTTTCAACGGATTCTAACTTTTGTACCCCAAAATATAGGGGGTAGCCGTGATCTGGGAAACATGGTCTTTATTGTTTGGTTCAGAAAGCGATCCAAAGTTTGGACCCCCTTAATGTTAATCTATTTTTGCGTATTTCGCCATATCTCGAGAACTTTTTTAGCGAATCGAAAAATCTTTGCACGCAATTATAAATTCATGCAAAAAATGCATTTTAGTTAATATGTATTTTTTATTTTATTTAGTGATAAACGAAAAAATGTTTAACTGTAAAGTATATAATTTTTTACATCATTTTAAAGAATCTAATTTTTCTTGGCATAATTTGAATTAAATCGGCTGAATAGTTCTGAGAAATCGAATTTTAAAAAAGTCCAATCATTAAAATTAGTTCAATTTTGAGGAAATTTTGTATTTTGCATTGCGAAAATAGATACTTTAAAAACATATAAAAATTTACAACCCGAAAGTTTTAGGTCTTTCATTAAGTAAAATTATAAAAAAAATGTATATATTTATAAAATTAATTTCTTGCATGCAATTATCTTCATATAAAAGAAGTTTTTATATTTTTTCCAAATTTTTTCGTTTAAAAACTCTGAGATATATCGAAATTCGCAAAAAATTAAATTAACATCAGGGGTCCAAAACTTTTTATCTCTCTCCTGATCAAACTAAGGGGATCACATTTCCCAGATTGCGGCTACCCCCAATACTTTAGGGGTCGAAAATCTGAATCATTAAAAAAAAAAAGGTATGTTTTTTCAGAGAAAGTACGGTTTTGAGTCTGATTTCGTAACTAAATATAGTCTGCACCAATTAATCAGCATATTTAAGTCCCCCCCTTCGAACCATTAGAGTCCTGGAACGTGAAGATCCATCCGATCATTAGATCAAAAGTTATTCAGGGTGGTCAGCTTTTATCGTCACTGTGCAACAGTACTTTTATGTAAATTTGTCACTACTCCAGTACGTTGTTAGCTTAAATAGATTTGCTTACGTTATCAAATTAAATAAGATTAGGAAGTTTACAAAGAAATATGGTGCCAAATAATACAAAAATGTAGTTCAACGTTGAACCAAATTAGAATTGCATCAAATATGCCCAATTCTACATGCTCTTGCTTTAACAGTAAATAATCTGAAGCATACAAACTTAACTGTTGATGGTTTTGAAAATATTAACATTAAATACTTGATTGTAATGCAACATTTATTAATACTTTCTTGTATAAAAAAATTTCATTTTAATGAAAGTATGTCATTTTTAAGGAAAGATGACATTTTTAAATCTACTTGAAGTAACGTATCATTAAATACATCTTTGCATTTTTTTAATCTTTAATTCAAACAGCCTATCCTTAAATATAAAATTATAAATAAATGAAGCTTATTATATAGTTGATATAAAATATGTTTCAAAGACGCATGCATAAAAAATACTTTCATCGAAATTAGAACTAGTATTATTCTAATTAAAAATAATAAAGTATCTCGTTTACTATACATATTTCCTCAGTCTACATATTATTTAATAATATCATTCTTTGAGATAATAATGAAAGGTAAATTTATTAAACAACAGTAGGGAAACCAATTTCTATGCTAATTAACTTAGTAACACGTATTCCTTTCTCAGACGGAAAAAAGCATTGAATTTTATTTCATGTTGTTTAACTATTACTTCGACTTATAGTTATAGTATAAGGAATTATAAATATTTTATGGTTGTCTATAAAATAAAAAGTTATTGTTATTTAAATAGTTGAGCATTTCTTACTGTTTGCAAAAATGAACTTTAGCAGTATTTACTGTTTTGTAATGAATAATTTTAAATATTTTCTTACAAAGATTCCTTGTCTGTGGATATTCAAAAAGATACTTATTAAAAATCAAAGTTTAAATTAATCTTTCGTTGATATTTCAGTATTTAGAAATTATGAAAATGCATATAGTTTGAATTAGGAATTAACATAAATATCACTTATTTCAAAATAGGCAAAAAATTATTTTTAAATATAATTAATATGTATTTATTATAAAACCTTTGTCAAAAGTTTGAGCACAACCCTAGTTTTCCAGAAATTTCAGTGTCCCGCAACCGACTGTTCGTAAAGACACGGATCCCAGTACAACACAGAAATCAAGCATCACTTGCTTCAGTCAGTACCCGGTGGGTGACCACTTTGATCAACTTGCGTTGGGACCGAAGGTGCGCGGTATCGACTTCTCTTGCAGGTCGTCGGCCTACCAAATCACCTCTGCAGAGGATAAAAATTGTGAATGCATGTCTTCGGAACCTCCTCAAGGAAGTTTCCCAGACCATCGCCGAAAGCCCATTGTGTAGCTCTAGTGTGACGTAAATCAAGTACCTACCAGCACACACAGGATGCCAGATGGCTGAGCGATTAGCGTGCCTGACTGTGTAGCCAAGGGCTCCAGGTTTACCAAACCAAAATGAGGGTTATGGATCTCGTTTTCAAAATAAATACCATTTTAATGTAATGAAACAAATGTAAATATTGTGTTTCTATTTATACTGAATTATTTTATTTCTAACTGTCGCTGAATAGCCAACACAATTTTCGGGTTTACGACTACTAATGTTCAACTCCATAGCCTTGTATTTTAGAACCCAATCCAGAAGACAAGGGAACTCCTGGACCATGTATTGGGAGAAATGTGTCTTCGTGGAGAACTTTTTGATGGACTAACCCGCATTTCAGATATATGGAAAGGAAGACCATGAAACCCTCCCACAGTTAACCTCACGGCAAAAGGACTCTAACCCATGATTCGTCTACCACTGAGGTTATTTTACATCAGCAAAGTGGTCGAAGCAAGCCGGAAGCGAAATTCGTATCGACCAACCTATGCTGGGATTTGAACCAGGTTTGGAAGGCTCTATCCCATGAACCTTCACGTACTGACTTATTGAAGAAGTTTGCATTCATCAAAAAGCCCAACCATTGCCTTGATAAGAGCTCAAGTTGAGGTACTCGTTTGATCCATTTAAGCTAGACAATTTATAAGACTCCTGCAACTTTGCGTCCCATAGGTGTTTTGTGTTGATTAGCGTCTGCTTGCGTATAGCTCTGCTCAGGTTATCTCAAGAATTCGGTCAAATCGAGAGACTTTGGTGGTTACTTCGATTGAAATCAAAACGTTGAGATTTAGATACATCGGTTCTGATGATCCTCTACCATTGTGATTTGTTCCGTTTTTTGTGCTTTTTTTACAGGTGAACTTTTTTATTCTTAACAATTCGAAGAAGTTGTTTCTGAACAGCAATCCAATCCGTAAAGGTAAAACTTGTTGCATAAAGTAGTAAGGAAAAAGTAGTAACTAATTTTACTCCTCTATGATGCTTCAAATGTTTTTCTAAAATAGTAAAGTTAAACTTATTTTGAACAAGCCATATTATTTTGTACTCGAAGTTTTCTTATGATGTTAAAAGTAGTTCTAAACCACATATTATTTATAATTTGAGAATTTTGAAAATGATAATAGTAAACAAAAATAATATTATATTATTTTTTTTTTTACTTTTACATGTTAAATTAGTTAACCCTAAATGTCTTATAAGTGCGTAATCCTTATCATGCTCCAGTGTCTCGAAAAAAATTTAAATGTAAATAAACATAAAATGAAAGAAATAAAGCATAAAACAGACTTATAAAATTAAATAAATTAAAATGCGTTAAAATTAGATGAACTAATCTAACAGTTAACAAATGTTACTAAGAAGAAGAAAAAGATTATAAATGTGCTTTAAGCTTTATTTTCGCCAAAATAGATTAGATACTTTTCTAAGAGAGTAATGCTAAACTAAGTTAGTACAAACCATATTACTTTTTTCGCAACATTTTTTTATTAAGTTATAAATAATTCTAAATTGCATATTTATAATTTATCAGTTTTGAAACTGATAATATTAAAAAAAAAGAAACATTGATATTTTTTTTTTCACTTTAACGCTTCAAACTAGTACCTCCCAAAAAAGTTGCACATGAGCCTACTTTCAAAAATTCATCTTAAAATGCGTCAGGTATCAGCTTGGGCGAAAATTCCATTACAGCTTCCGAAAACCTTTTTCTTTTCCTTTTTTTTCTCTAACAGAATATAACCAAGACGTGATCTCCCTTGTAAACGAGGCTCACTGATACATTGTAAGCTTCAGCTGGGGATCTCAGAGCTAAGCACCGAACACGGGAAAAGCGTTGAGGTATTTAGGGTTGACCGAGTCTAAGAAAAAAGTAACTTCCTCATTAGCTTTGGTCTTGGGTCACAATCATGACTATGTGGAAGGTGGTAAGAGACATGATGGAAGAAGTCATTCATACCCAGGCAGTGTCGCTTACGCCTTTCTTCGTGGAAGCATTTGGGAGATTGTAAGGCACACTTGCCACACTAATGGCTAAATCTTGTTTCCCTCTTTTTCTACCTTTATTTCCTTTAAAGGTCAAATCGGAAAAGGATCCAGAAGTTTTACTTGTTTGTAGGACAAAAAAGCGAAAGCAAGTAGGGTGTTGTGTATTGTTTTTTTGTTGTTTAACGGCAATGTTATTTTCAACTAATTGAATTTTAGCATTAAAGCTTTATTTCGTAATAAAATACGAAATAAAGAATTGTGTAGCGCAGAACTTAGTTTATCAGGAGAGATTGCAGAAAATGCGTGTGAAACAAAAGAAGTCCTAAATTTTTCTCATGAAACACTTTTTAAATCCGCTAAGTTTCATTGGATATCAATTATTTGAATCGTCAGAGTAGGTTGCTTTCATAAAAAAAAATTAAAATATGAGGAGAATGCACCTGAATTTCCAATAGAGACTGTTTGCTAATTTAAACTTCAATAAGCATGTTATATCAAGTTACAAGAAGAATATTAATTATAAGGAAGAAATATAGTATTTTTCAAAATATTAAGGGAAAAATTTACAGTTTTCTGGATTCTGACTGGGACACAATATATTTATGTTTACCAAATTTCAAATAAGTTTGAAAATACAACAACAGATGACTTATTACATATACAGAAAGTTTGCAAAATAATAATATGCGGTACCAATAACAAACATGCATGCAAATGTATCAATAGTAATGAACACTTTGTTTTTACATGAAACACGGTTATTTCTATAATTTTCAGATAGATGTACCATCTGCTGATGAAGTTTGTAACTAGTTTTGAAAATTAGTCTGAGTTGAGTTTTCTTAAACAGAGTGCAGTACACCATTAATTTCTAAGAAAAATTTATTAGCTCATTAAAGTTGGTTATTGGTTAGAGATATAGTAAAACTTTATTTATACCCATGTCGTGCTATTTAAGCTTTCCTTTGAAAAAAAACATTAAGAGATTGAAAAGCAAGCTTACCATACTTATGTTGAAATCTTGCTTTAATTCTTCCAACATTTATTTTCCTTAAAAACCAAATAGGGTAAGAATGCAGAGTGTTTACTTGTTCTTTGGATAATGTAACCAACCTTTCTTAAGAGTTGCGTTTAATTTTATTGTCCTCTTCGCAGTGTTATTTTCTCAATTTTAAAATTTAAGATTTGTAGGGAAATTTGAAAATAGCAATAGTTTATCGAAGAATATTAAAAATTGGACTTAACAATAAGGGAAGTTAAAAAAAATGTCTGTAAAAAATCCAAATCTTTCCGGAAAATATTGCAATGGTTTTCCTGGCTGGAAAAAGTATTAAATCCATTATCATTGCATTAGAAATGTTTTAATATAACTTAAATCAATGCAGACTCCTGTTCTAAAAAAAGTAGACTTTCTTAGTTTATTAACAATATTAGCTAGATTTGGTGGATATTTAGTACTTAAAGTCATCGAGATAGAGTTTTCTAAATATTTAGTCTTCTTCTACATGGCTCTGCATTGATCTCAATGATTTTTAGAATTATATTTTTGATTTGTTTGGTTCCCTCTAATGGACTCGCTACTTCGTGACTCCCAATTGATAAATTTCATCACATAGATAAAAAAGATCTGTCTATATGCTTTTTAAATATAAATTTGAAGGAAAGATTTATTATCGTGCTTGGACTCACCACTTTAAAACTTGCTGTTGATTAATTTCTAAAGTTTAATTGAAGTGGATAAAACTGGAGTACTGGGTTGTTTTTCCTCGGCTTCCTTTAAGATAATGATCTATATCGACGAATAAGAATGCAACCATTCGCATGGAAAATGTCAATAATAACAAATTATATGTTCTGAAATAGGAATGAGTAAACATAAAATGTTTTAAGTATATCTCATTTCAATGCATTTGAGGTTATTATATTGTCTTTAAAAGACTATTCGTAAAATAATTTAATACTAGAAATATATTTGAAAATATTTTTACTAGAAATATGTAAGTACTGTTGATTTATAAATTTCTATTCAATAAATATCATGCGCAAACTTTAAACTTGAACATTGTGGTTTTAAATGCAGCAAATCACAACAATCAATTTTAAAAAAGCACTCTGGTATATATTTCTCATAAAGAGCAGAAAATTTAATTTTGAATTAAAAGGCATTCAAACAGCATCAACTGTCATCTTCAGACAGGGATTTAATTGAAGTAACGAGTATTAGCTAAAATTTCTCAGTTCTTTATTTATTTCGAAATTTAATATTATATGAACGTTGTAATCATCCTGTCACATGCAAGGTTTACACATGACTTACTCTTCTGTAATCGCCAATAAAGTTTTCAAACGAATTTCCTCAACGTTAATTAAAGAACTCATCTTAGACATCTGTTTTTATCGTTTTTCATTTGCGCTGAAGAATCTTCTTTTTTTTGTGCATACTTTTATTTTTCTTCATCTTCATCTATCATTGCTCCATTCCGCCATTTATTCATGAGTATTGCACGCAAGTATTTCAGAATAATGGTGATATAGACAAGAAATTTAACAGCTGCTTCCTGATTATTTAAGGCACTTTTTTGTCATTATAGGGGGATTTTCTTTACGTTATTTGTAATAATTATGTATTGCGCTTTTGAAGTTGTGTTGTAATTGTTTAAAATTTGATATTAAGCTCAGATAATACATGTTTTTCTCGATTATGAAGCATATTAAGAAATATTTTACATGAATATATTTACTAAAAATGTTTTACTAAAAATGTCATTATGAAAAACGCAAGTTTTTCATAATGATGTAGATTTAGACATGAAATTTGACTACTGCTTCCTGATTATTTAAGAAATTTTTGTACTTATAGGGTTTTTTTTACGCATTTAGTAACAATTACATATTGCGCTTTAGATGTTATCATTACAAAAAATGTTTTACGTGAAAATGTTTTATATAAAAGATAAATGTCTTCTTGCTTTATTTATTTGTTAAGTAAAATATTAATTCCGTTAAAAAGGAAGTAATAAAATATTAAATTTGATTTTATTAAATAAAGCATGTTAAAAATTAAGAAAATTATTTATTATACAGTTTAATCATGATGCTCGAATTTTACAAATTATTAAATTTACAATACAGACAATGTATTTCACATCAACCAACTGCTTACCTATTATTATTGTTTTTTAAAATTGCTTTTTGTAATTATTAAGGAAATTTCTGTAGGTTATTTGTTATCAATTGTGTTTTTGTGAGTATGTAGTAAATTTTAAAATTGATAACCATGAATACGGCATCTGTTTATTAAGAAACTAAATTAGAAGTTTATTTCAGAAGTTTATTTTATTTGAAGAAATGATCTCCAGTTTTTTTTCGCACTTATTTAAGGAAAAAATGTTAACAAAATATTACGAGGTTTTTGATCGACGCGAAGTAATTAGATTTTGGATCTATCCGAAGATTTTATTCAATTTATTTATATAAATTTGTTTACATAAATTTTTCCACAACGATATTATTAAGTATTACCCTGATACACCTGATGATAATAAACATTGGATTTTGAAACTATTTCCAGATTGGATTGCTTTAAAGGAAATAAATTTTGATCATTCTAGAGTATTTTTCAGCGCAGTTTGTAACATTTTGTAGCGTTTTGAAGTTGTTTAGTAATTACACAATTCTCGTATGGGTACTGCTCGTGTTTTTCTGCAACACACTCTCGAAAGATATGTTCTCATGTTTTGATTAGCTTATGTGCACAGTATGAAAGAGTAAGGATTTTATTAGAAATGTAAATTTAAATAAAAATTTAAACACCAATGATGTCATTTATTAATAAAAATGTATATACAGAACAAAACATTAAATAGGGAGATGCTCTAATTTTCCATTGTAACATGTATAGATAAGAGACTTAACAATTCATAATAAACTCCTGTCGTTATGAAGATTTTCTTTTAACAATTTGTTACCATAATGTATAACGTTTTATAATGCAACTACTAAAACAATAATGATATCCACGCATATTTTATGCGGACGAAACTATTGTAGAAATCTCTTGCAACAATATTTTTTTGCAATGATCTTTATTCAAGTTCCAATTTGTTATTATTTATATTACTTATTTTTTAATTTGTTTTAGACAAAATGTATTACAAATTGCTAAAAGGAATTAATGATAAATCTATGACAGCTTTTAACACCATTTTTTATTATGTGATATTTATAATGACATATTATGATACGATGTGTACCTATCGTGTTGTTAACTTTACACAGATCATGGTAATTACTATTATTTTGTTATCATTGAATATATGTCTCTGAAATTTATTTCTTAGCGGAAATAGCTAAATTAAAATGAATTCTAGAAACTGTAAATTAAAAGCTAAGTAACACCAATTACTTAGAAACGAATTCTTAAACTCATTAACATTTTTATCCATTAAACCCTTAGCCTTATTTTTTGTCAAATTTTAGGTTTATCAAAGTTGCATATCTTTTTTTTTCTTCTCAAAAATGGTTCGGATGATTTAATCTCATGAGAAAACAAAAAATAAAGTAGTTTCTTACTAGACAGAATTGTGACATAAGAAAGTTCTAAAACAATTTTCATATGTATAATTATTTTTTTCTGAATATTTCTTTAATATTTTTGAAAAATTTTTTACCCGTAAAAGGGTGTTTTTGAAAGTTTATTTTGTGTTTACTTTACTTTTTTTGCATGCTTTATGGGTTCAAATTAGAAAAACTTATTTTTTTAATGGATAATGCTCAAATGCTGCAGTATTATATTTGCTTTTAATCTATTATACCAATACCATTATCAGTCAAAAAATATGAAAAAAAATTAAATTAGAATAAAAAATATCAAAAACAACTCTCGCTTGTTTCTTGGTGGTAAATAATCAATGCAATGGCCTACAAGGAGTTTTGAGTACAAAAATGAAAAAGGAAAAAAAATTCAGTTTATAACTCTTCAATGTTTTACTTTATTATTAAAAATTCAGAGTTAAATTAAGTTCAGAAATTAATATTCAATTTTTTAAGACATTCTATTGTTTTTAATGTTACCTTTTACCGAGAAACAATTTCAGGCATTTATATTTCATGATTTCGTATTATATTTGTAATTATTGTTTATATTTGCATAAAAATGTTCTATATCTATTCATTTATATTTTTAGGAATTGATCTTGTTGGACTAGGATTGCGTAAGTACAATTTTTTTTTAAGAAGATCATAATTTTTGTGCATGAGAATATTTAATTAATATAACTCTTAATGAAAATTACTTATATATTTCATAGGTTAGTTTTATTTTTATGTCTGCATGTTTTTTGCTGTTAGAATTCTCGATTGTTCGTATTGTTTATGCATACAACACATTCTTGAATTTTGAAGTGTTTCTTTTTATTTTACTTATTTAGCATTATTTGATTATCTTTTTATTACTATTACTTTTGACGTGCATCTTTGCGATAGAAAGAGATTTCAGAAAATTATTTTAATAACAATTAAACACATTTTCTCATCCCTATTAGCATACAAACAAATTTTATTTCATTTATTTATTGCAATTAATAAAATATAGCATGCTTCGTTTTTTGGAAACACCATTAAAATATTTAGAATGAAGAGTTTTGTAAAAATTACTAAAATTTAAAATAATACGCATCTTATGAAATAATTATTTTAAGTTTCTAAAATCTTAGACATTTCATTTCAATTATCTGAAATTTGTTTACTCTATAAGTATAGCAGTATTTGACAAAGAGGTTGAGATTCATTTTCAGAAACTTGTGCAATATTAATTTCAATAAGTTAATGAAAAATATTTTTATACCAATAACAAATAAAAATAAATTTATAAGTTATTTTATAATAAATGAGTTAAATTTAATAAAAATCTTAATGTGTATTTTTAAAAACTAAAATGATTTTGAGCATAAATATATGAATTTTTTTAATCTTAATTAAATTTTGTTTTTTAATGTTCAATGCAGTATTTATAAAAATTATGCATAGTATATTTGATGCGAGTTAATATTAATTTAACAAGTTGGAATATTTTAGTTATAAAATGGCACCTTTCAACACCATTTTTAGTACATCTATTTTTAGTAAGTTTGAGTAATATTTTCTTTCCTTTAATATTTTTTAAATAAATTTTGCTTCATTTCAAACTGGTACTTCCTTGCCTCTTTTTATTAAATCTAATTTTGTAAGCGGAGAAAAATTTTCAAGAAAAATATTAAATTAAAAAAAGAAAAGAAATGGAAGAAATATTTTAGGAATTTTTTCTGCACACAATTTTTTTATAAAATAACTGGTTTACTATGTTTATAATACAGCAAAAAAGAGTTACAAAAATTTCATTTAGAATTTAAGTCACAAATCCCATTATATATTAAAATGCATTTAAAGAAAATAATATTTCTGCGTTTTAAAATGATTTTTCTTCTTACTAGAATATGATTATTTGTTTCGATATCTTTTTTTATTAAAAGATTTCATATTTAAAACTGCATAATCAATATCTATGCATTCAAAATTAAATTAAAAGAAAAAATAAAAACAATTGAAAAATGTTCATTAAGTTCAGATAAATACTTTCTAATCATTATTTTATATTTTATTGCATTTTTTAAATATGTGAAGCAAATTAAGTAAAAGCTAAACAAAGTATGATAAAGTGTCAGAAATGTAAGCGCAAGTAGGTATGATAATTAATATAGATAATTACCGAACCAGAAATAGGTTTTTACCTTGATTACAAAAAATTAAAAAAATCATAAAATGTTATGGAAAAAGGCTTTATCGCCAGTAGCTTTTGTTGCTAAAGGATTGCTTACAAATATTGCACAAAGATCAACAATGCAACTAAGTAAATTTGATTTCATTGTAAAAATGAAGCATTTACCTTATTTAAAATATTTTGAATTAAAATTTATTTTACTTTTTTTAAATTTAAAGTAATACATATAGCACTAAACATGCAATTTGTTTTCTTTCAATTAAAAAAAACTGTGACAAAAATTAAAAAAAAAACAAATATAAAGAAATATTTGTTTTAATATTTTTTGGGGGAAAATCTAAATTTTAATACAAGTCGTTATGAATAATTTATAACATATTAATATATAAATTTTAATACAAGTCATTATAAATAATTTATAACATATTTAAAATTGTACTACTATTAATAATCGTAATGGCCCACTGCAATATTAATAGTAAAAAAATAATTTATGTAAGTGAAAATATAATCTGCACCAATTTTTTTTTCTTTAAACTGAAAGAAAATTATAATAGATTGTATAGCCAAATAAAATATAAACCAGTATTTAGATAAATACTTAGTTGGAAAAAAGTAAACTTTAACAAAATATGAATAGTTTTATAAATTTTATGAATAATTTATTATACATAATAAACGTTTGAAATTGCACCAAAACTGTCCTTTTTGCTAGAGAAGCTGGGAAAGTCTTATTGTTTTTTGTTTTTTTTGGGAGGGGGTGTGGTGGGACAATGGTACAAATACTCAGCTGAAAAGTTCCTACTAATTTGAGGATGACATGAAAAATTGCTTTATACTGGTAAGTTTCACTGAAGAAAATAGCGTCTACTCAAGAATGCAGGTAAACTTAGAATATTTTTTTAGCTATATTTTGCTTGATGCCAATGGAAAATGAAGTATTTTATTAAGTTGTATTGCTGTTGTGTAATAGTTTTTCTTATGACGAAAGATGTCAATTATTGACGTGGTATTATGGAGAAATGAGAGTTGTTCTAAATCTGCAATTTTCGATTGCATGTTTTGAAAATCCTTTTTGTCAAAATGTTTTGTTAGTATGAATTAAAAAAATTCAACTATTTTTTAAAAAAATGCACTTATAAATCTTAAAGTAGGTAAGAATGCATCTGAAAATTTAACACGTTATGAAAAAAAATTATGAGGATGGTCGTCAGTCATCGTGAGTGGTTTCGAAAGAAATTATTTTTGAATTAATTTTTGAATAAAAGCAGTAAAAATTCTTCCTTCAGTGTATAATCATGTTAAAGAGATAAGGAACTATTAAGATAACTTATAATTGATAATTTGAGGAATAAAAATAATTTATAATACTAACTAATAATTTATATTTAGAATAATAACTATTTTTCGCATGCGCTAAAATGCTACGAGTTATTTACGTATGAATAATCATTGCGAGGTATGCATCTGAAAAATTATCATGTTGTGAAAAAAAACTATAAAGATGGTCGTCAGTCATCGTGAATGGTTTCGAAAGAAAATAAATAATTTTTGAATAAAAATATGAGCTCCTCCTTTTGTGTATAATCACATTAAAGAATTATAAACATAGTAATTTATAAACAATAACTAATAATTTATATTTAGAACAATAACTACTTTTTGCCTGATTAAGATGCTACGTGTTATTTCCCGACGTGTTAATCATTCTATTATGTTCTTTTGAAATTAGGATATAATAATGTTTACTATTACTACTCTAATACAACTCTTCTGAAACAAGTATATCCCATAATGGCTAACTTCTCTAACGCACATAAAACTTCACCGAATTAGAGTACTCGAAAGACATAACATGTTTTATTTTTAGGTGAATAAAATTCATGTTTGCATAATTATTTTATAATTTAAAACCTGAACTACAAAGATAATAATAGTTCCTTGTAAAAAAAATGTGTAGTTTCTAATATTAAGGAGTTATGATTACTTAAGCAAGCAATTATGTAAATGGAATTTTTCGACTGAATCACGCAATTTTTCCATTAATTTAATCCAACAAAAATGCATCTAAGGAGATTAAACGTCAAGAAAAGGAAGAGAGGATGGTCATGAAACTCAGTTCAACCTGCAAATTACTGTCAGGATCATTGGTTTTGCGAGAAAGAAAAGAGAATCTTGAATGGAGAGAGAAAAGATCTTTTGTTCGCCTTTTCTGTGATTGGTATGAAGGGTTCAAAAAACTCGTAAAGAAATTATAAGAAAGGAAAATCCAACGAGAAATATAATTTCTAGATTACTTTTAAGTGATAGGAAATGCTATTAAGGTGTTAATTGTGTATAGTGTTAAATGTTTAAAAAATATTAGATATGCTTTGTAATGTTTTTATTTTTGTTTGTCATATTGTTGTTTTTCTTTTTGTTTTTTTTCTTCCTCTTGATAGGTTTAACCAGCTTTCAAACGCTAATGATAATCTCAATATAT
Organism: Parasteatoda tepidariorum; assembly: GCF_043381705.1. Lineage (NCBI taxonomy): Eukaryota > Metazoa > Arthropoda > Arachnida > Araneae > Theridiidae > Parasteatoda > Parasteatoda tepidariorum. The sequence goes on from NC_092211.1 coordinate 57,225,018, forward strand.
GTAACAATTTTGATAAGTTACTCTAGATTTAATTGTTATGCAAATAAATTCTAAAAGAAATTATTCTATAAGAAAATGCAATTCGCAATAACATTTCTGGATTACTTTTAATTGATAGTATTGAGGTGTTAATTACGTACAGTGTTTGATTTTTCAAAAATGCTATAACCATTTCGGAATGTATTTGTTTATGTTTGCTTGTTATTTTGGTGATTATTTTTGTGTTTATTTCTCCTTCGCTTGGTAACTTTAACAAGCTTTTCAAACTCGCAAAGAAATTATTAGAAAAGAAAATACAATTTTTAATAACATTTCTGAATAGTTTTTAAATGAGAAAAGGATATTAAGAAGTAAATTGCACAAATTATTACTGTGTCTGTAATGAAGAAACATCGATTTGTTTTTCTTTTTAAAACTATGTTTCTTCACGGTAAAGAAAAAAAAAAGATTCCGGTTAATAAAACTAAAATATATGATATTTAAACCATCCATTTGTTGATTTTTTCGCTCATTATTATAACAGTGTGAAAACTTTCTGCTTTCAAAGTCATAATTCTTGTAACAATACATTTAGTAAAAAATTCAAAGCTGAAACGTAAATTTAACAGAAGTAATGGCTTTTATTCCATGTTCTAAAATATCACGATAAAATTACCAACTTTTATCACATTTTTCACGCGTTTTCGCATATTAAGAACTCATAGTTCACTGATGCGAAAATATAGTTTACTAGACATTGTCTACAAAAGTAAAGGTTTTTGTAAAAGAATATACTGTTCAGTCCTTAGATGCATATCTTTTATTAAACATTTGTTTTTCATACTATTATCACTATTTTGTAATAGCTTCGTAGATCCTAAGAAGTTTAGATATTATATTTAGTTTTTTAAGAATTTGTAGTTATGAAATACAGCATGAAACGTTGGCGGATTTCTTCGGCGTTAAAGGTAAAATTTTCCAAACAGGGCTCACTTTCAAACAATTTTCAAATTTTCACTTATTTGTATTTCAGATATATAGTTATTCGTCTTTGAAATTTCTTTATTTTGCAAAATCATTGTTGATAAATTTTTGAACAACCATGAAAAAAAAATATGAAATTTCAAACTAACTTGTTTTGGATTTCTTAGTTTATCTGAATTATATTTGTGCTAATATAACATATTTTATTAACTATTAGACTGTTTTTATAATTAAACCATACTGAAATATTTTTTTGTTTGCAGTCAGAACGTTAGAAAAATATATAAAAGGGATATCGCTTTCCTATCTGCATCAAAGTTAATCATGCATGCAGAAATCCTATATTTTTTCAAATTAAATTGTGGCGTTTCATTTTATTGATCGTTTGCGAATAGAATTCTTTTAAAATAGCTTTTTAAACAGTTTTTTCCATTTATAATTGGTTTATATGCCTTTGAAAATGAGCATCTTTGAAAAATATCTTCAACTAAGAAAAATAATGACAGAAACCGCTTATAGAATGTATTATTTCCATTAGATTCACACCAAGCATTTCTACCTTTTTCTATGATGTGCCTCTCTGTTACAATCCCAAGTTACAAATGTTAACTGTCGTCAGAACAAGACCCTTTTCCGCTTTCTAAGCCATGTCTTTTTGACACAGGTTAAAAATGAGTCTCGACTAAGTCTGTCTCTTGGCGTTGCTATATTGGTGGGTATCCAGCCAAGCGCTTAAGATGTTCATGAGATTATTTTCTTTGGCGATCGCAATGGGCCTTAGATGTGGATTATCACTCAAGCAAGTGATAAGCTGTCCCTGGAAAATAAAGTGAATTCCTCCCGCCAAAGTTTGGTGCTGGTGATTTTTATAGTGCTATTTTTTTCTCCCTGTTAAGTTCAGTTTGTGGAAAACTTTTCAACTGTAGAAAATATTCTATTAAAAATTCTAAGGACACGATGCTAAAGTTTATGTTATCAAATAACTTTGAGAATTTAGAGTTTAGAAAATATCCAAAGGTTAGAAAACTTATTGCTTTCAAACATCTCAGGGAATTTAAGAACAAAAGTATTTTCCACTCATATTTTATTAACGCTTGAATTAATTATCATAGTACAGTACAGAATTTATGGAAGACTATCTGTAATAACTAATGGCAAAAAAAAATTCGTGAAGGGAAGTTTTTCCATACCTCTGTCCTTTATTTGCTAAGCTAGTTTGTTGGTGCACTTGAAATAATTTTCGATGAGTTTTAATAAATACAAATGTATTATTCGATTGCAAAGATTTTACTTAAGTAACCTAAAATTTCAAATGCAAATAGTGATATTTAGCTTAGCAGAACGTCAGTGCTCTGCTTTTGTCAGAACGCAGCTCAAAATGCGTATTTAAAAAGTAGATACAGTTTTAAGTGTGCGATGTAGAAAATGGAAGCAGCTGAAAATGCGTGTTTAAGAAATTGGACAAAGTTGGCAATAGGCATTGTGGAAAATGGAAACAGAAGGAAATGCGCGTTTAATAAAATGGAAGCATCTTGAAATGCGTGTTTAAGAAAAAGGGCATATCTATTTTAAGAAAATGGACGTAATATTTGATACTGTTTTCCAAACTCTTCTTCTTTTGTTGTTTTGCTTTGTTGTTCTGTAAAAAATTGCTCGTTTTTTTAAAGAAAACTATTGAGTTCAAATAAATTCGTTATGTAATGTCATTTATTAGAATAAATCACTGAGTACATATTTTTTAGATGCAATTATTTTTTTTATAAAAAATATTAAAAGTAAACTGTTTTTATCATAAGGTTGTTATGAGTCTTATAAAAATAATAAGGTTGAAGTGGTTCAGGGTTGTATTTTTAAAAAAACCCTATTAATCGTTCAGTTTTCTGAATACATCTGAAAAGTTACACCTATTATATACCCCACAGACTGACCCTAAAGTTCCGAAGTTAGCACCGTACTGATAATGTTAAGTGTTCAAAATATTAAAGAAAAGTAGATTTGAAATTCTGCATTTAGCTGTGAAATTTCAGGTCGAGCATCGATGTTCATTTTCTTAAACATGCATTTAGTGATATGTCCTTTTTCTTCAAAGTGCAAAATTTCTAGAAAGCTTGTTAAGAAAAAAGCTCGCCAACCATTTTTAAGCTTTTATTCACATTTTAAGTTTAATAAAAATTTAATTGTTCTAAACAGTTTACCATGAGTCTTTTTCCTTCCTCAACAACATTAGAATTAAAAATATTTCCATAATAAATGCATACATTACTTAATAATTGAATGAAAAAGTGATAATTCAATTAAATATATTAATTTCAATCAAATAATTATGTTTGAGTTTTTACGAAACCAATTAATTTACATCCCAAGAAACGAAAAAAAAATTTTTTTTCCTATAATTTCTTTACACCACATTTCATTCTATGGTGATGATGTAGGTATTAATTTACTTTAGATATAATGTTGAAACCTACATCTATGAAGATTGAATTTCCTGCATTTAATTTTTTACATCAATGAAAAACAAGTTAGGAAATCATTTTCTTAATATTTCCATTTTTTTACCTTTTCAATTTATAATTATTGCATAAATTATTAATTATATTAAATACGTATTTCATTTTTGTCACGCAAAAAAAAGCAAACTGGATAATATATTAACATATCAACGTTTAATAAAGTGTTTAAAAGCTAGTTTTTCAAATAAATAGGAATAGGCAGTTAATTACTTAAACATTTTTATTAATGAATAAAGATGTGCAAAACTAAGGGCATTTTTTATATTCCTGGAATACTTCTTTTCGATTTTGTATATTTTTCTTTTACTTATTTGATGCTAATAAATCGACTTTCTCTACATCAGTCAAAATAAAAATTAATCATTCTTAAAAAAAATATCTTAACTTTCATAATTAGGTAGTTCAGATAGTTAGTATGATTAACATCATTGATTAACTTAGCTAACTAAATAAATCATTTTAGCTTCAGTAAATATTTTTGCAACCCCTTTGGCGAGTGCGAAATACGCCAGCTGTCCAATAATTCTGGCATCTTTACTGGGATGTATTGGAAAACTCTCTGATTGATAAGACGCTTATAAAAGGCAAGCAGTGTTGAAGTAGGGAAACACTGAGTGCGAGAAATGAAAGAATAAACTCATTTTATCTTGTTCTACTCCGGGTCAACAGAAACTAAATTTTGCTTCGAACTTTTCTACTTGTTTTGTTACTTCTTTCTCTTTTTATCGCAAAAGTATTGGCTTTAAGCTGTGGTAAAGAAACATTTCATTCATCTTTATGGACTTCTAGTTGATGGAAAGATTTTTTTTTTACTGAGAAAATAGCATTGTTCTACTGTTCTGCATTATTTAAACTTCTTCCGGTTAATATAGTGATACATTTCTATGAATTCCTGTATATGAATGAAAGATTTATTTTTTATTTTACTTTGGAAAAAGAAATTTAAATCTAATATCGTCTTTTTTGAACTAAATTTAAATTTTTGTTTAAAAATGTGCACATTACAATAATTCATAAAATATTTTATTGTTTAACAGTTGTTTTATTTTAAATACATAGAAATTTTTTAAATGTATCTAGTAAAGCTATAAAATAATAGATTTGGAAGATTATGCATTAAAACACAATGTGAAGAATCATGAAATACATTCATAGGAAAATTTAAGAAAATGGAAAGAAAACCTTGTGAAAACCTACAGTGAAACTGAATACTGTATAATTTCATAACCTTCCGTGCTTTTGCGCATGCGACTGGTTGGCCTCGATTTCAACAAAATAGAGCTGAAATTAAAAAAAAAAGATAATTATTTAATTTCTTCATGCTTGATGCGCGTTTTAAAATTTTTAAAAAAAAATGACGCATCTCGGTGTATTTTTTTCGAATAAATCATCGCTAAATATTTTTTTCTTCCAAAAAGGAATGTTCCTATAAAAATATTAAGAAAGTAAACAAATAAAACCATACTTAATCTGGTAGTTAATTTATTACTGGACGCTATAAACTTGGGTATATTCCATATCTTGTTGCATTACCGACTATGCTTATTAGACTTTTTAAATGATAAACTTGAAGTGTGCATTAAAACAAAAGTAGCTTTTGAATCAAAATTAATTAGAAAATAAAAGATGATTTTTAGAAAGCATTTGGTTAGCGATAACGTACAAAAACGGTCTTGATTTCTGACTCTGTAGACTTCTGACTTAAGTAGAAAAGTTGATATTTATATTACTAATGACTTTCCGTGAGTTATTTAATGAATTAATAAATAATTACATCTTGACTATTATTATTATTGTTATGGTACTCGAATTTAATTTTCTCACCCTTTTTCTAAATCTTTCATGCATTTTGTTAGTATGTTAAATAAGTTTTCTGTACATTTGTCTCCGAATTTATTCAGCTTCGAGGTATTTTTCTTTGCATTTGCTTGAAAACAAAACACTCAATATTGCATGCATTATTTTATAATATGAAGAAATACGTAACTGTACTCAAATCATGATCAACTTTGCTTGAATTTGACTTCACAAAAAGAAGAATAAAATGTGTTCACGAGGAAAAGACATGGATTGACAATATACCTTAATTTATAAATACAGTATTGTTTGATGTATGCCGTTTTGATTTAAATTTGAGGCCCATATTCAGGAAATTTGTCAACCATACAAATAATTCATCTTTTGATATTTAGAAATTTTTTCCAGGCGTAAAAACGTAAAATGGAATAAATGGTTAAATGAAATTTCAAAAAGGAGCATATTTGTCTATTTCGTATCGTAACTAATGCTTAAGTTACACTAAAATAAAAAATACATGCGTCATATCCACATATTATATTTATATTAATCAAAAAAATAATTTGAACAGTCATATCTTGGATGATAAAGCATTTTAAACTATAGTTGATTAAAACTATCGGTACTACTATAAAATTGCATTTTCAGGACAGACTACCATGTTTTTTAAAAATAAAATAGCTCAATGTTAGCTCATTGTCTTTAGCTCAATGTTATGTAATACAATTAGAACCACAGCTAAATCTGTTATTTCATTTCTTCACATATAGCAATTTTCTAAACAATATTACAATTAAAACAATTAAAAATAACCTTTATGGCAATAAATTACTTGAACGCACAATAAATTTTTTTTAAAGTTATAGTTTAACGCAAATAGCAGAATTGAAAAATGCTAACTTGACATTGCTGTGAAATATTGTTTTATATAACAAGAATTTGTTTTGAGAAAAATACCTTTAATTATATCATATAATCTCTTCGAAAAATATTTCTTTTGGTATCTACAGAAACTTCTACTTGACAGATTTTTGGCAGTATTTTATATAAGTGGCTCATTAAAAGGAATTATATAAGCTTCTTGATGGTAAAATATATGGTAATGTTGAAAAAACGTATATTTTATCTTGTGTATAAAACATTACATGATAAGTAATCTTTTTAAAGAATAAATTTATAACTCTTCATGAGGTTGAGTTAATAATGATGCTTTGAAAAATAAATATAAGAATATGAAAAGATTTTGTCATGCGTACAAAATATTTTATTCCTTTCATTAATAATTAACTGACATTCAGTACTTAGCCAATTTAATTATGGATGAGCAGTTAAGTGTTTGATAATAAACTCGCTTGTATTTAAATGAAGAAATAATGCAACTGAAAGAAATCAAAATGATGATAAGACCTTAATAGGAACCTAATGTGTTAGGATACGTTATAGTATTTTTAAAGGGAAAATTTAATCTATTAGTTTAAAAATAATTAGAAATTTATATTGTTTGTAATTTATATCAAATAAGTTATTCATAACACTTGACAGAAAATGGTTCATCTTTTGCCTTTAAAATTAATAATTATCTCACATAAATTTATTGTAATAGCTGGAGGTACATAAATTTCTTATTAAAAAAAATAAGGAAAGCATTTTACTAAACTTTAACATTAAACTTGAACTTAATAAAATTTGTCTTAACTAATGCGTTTAAAAATAAATCATGCACTTCTGATGTTGTTTTTAAATCTGAAAATGTTAAAAGATGTTTGGCATTTAGTGAATTTCTTTTTTATTATTATTGATTAATTATTAATTAAATTTCTCTTTACGGTATTTATTTCTCTATATAACTATTACAGGAATATTTTTATTAGTAACTAAAATTAAAAAATAAATCATATCACGCCTACTTAAAATGTCTTTGTTGGGAACAAAAGATTTTTCTGAAAAAATTTATTTATTTCCCTCATGATTCATGATCATTTTGTTCGATTATATAATGATTAGTTTGTGAGCAAAACGAAATCCATTCAGAGCAAAATTGAATAGCTTGTTAAAAATACATGTAGAAAAAGTATTAGTATTTTTGATTTGTTAAATTTTCTTATTTACTCAAAATATTAACTTATTTCTTTATAAATGTAATGTTGATTCTTATAATATAATTACCATTATACTGCTATTATTTATTTACAATTGCTTCTTCCTTGCCTTGGCATATTTAGTTTAATTATTGATTTATTTACATTAAATACAAAGCTGATTACTCTAACAAAATCTCAGTATTATAAATATTTTTATATATCTATGATTATTTTAATATTCCTTCATAAATAAAACAGTATATTTAATTCATGCATCACTGAGAATTATTTAAAGTTTATATGTAAAGCAACCAGGATATTTTTTAAAGCAAAGTTTCTTATTTTCAGAAATTTGAAATTTAAGTAATAGCTAATCTAACAGTTTTAAAGTTACACAGTTAAAGTTGTTGGGGTATTGATGCCACCATGTTTAGTACTGAGGTAAATTAAATACGTTTTAAAGTATAGAACCATAGTTGTCGTGCCAAAATTATATAAAATTGACAAAATAACAATTTTTTGTTGTTTGAAATGTTTTTACCCGGGAACCGTAAAATGACTCTAATGCACTATAGCAGTAAAAAATTACGAAAAATATAACTACATGCACTTTGAAACAAAAATTAATTTTCTTTAAAATTTAATTTTCAAAAATGTGCTCCAAATAAAATTTCGAATATAGGGACAACCATACGCCAATTTTTTTTTTATAGTGCAGAAGAGATTCTGTGGTTAAAGATTTAATTTGAATGCGTACTCTAAAATCGTAAAATCTGAATTACTCAATTCCTCCATTTCCATGGAAGCAATTTTAACTTTTCATGAGTCCAATAATAAATTTCTTAACTTCTTTGTTTCGATAGTAAAACTGAGAAAATCATTGACAAAAGAAACGAAACCTGTGCAGCAAGTTACGCGAAATTGCAACAGGCTGTTTGAACCATACTAAACAATTGAAATTAAATTTAGAAGGTAGTTCATTTATGGATTTTGAAGCACTTGAATCAGATGTTTCTATACATTTTTCTCACTAAATAGCATTAAAAGTTTATTCAACGTTATGACGTGATAAATACAACCAAATACTTAAATCCGTTTGGTTGTAAAAATGCTGCAAAAATGCCTGCAATGCTAGAGATTCGTATTGTCAAAGACATTCATACAGTAAAAATCAATGTCATGTTTATTTGCATGAAAATTCTTCAGGCTAAATCTAACTCAGTTCTTATGGAATATTCTGAAGAGTCATTTAGGTTAAACTAATTGTACGACAAAAAAAAATGTTGATAAATAGTACCATAAAAGTCTGCTGCATGGAAGATAAAATTAAAAATATGTATGCTAATCTATAGAAACAACGCAAAAACATCCACACGTAATTGTTGCTTGTGAAAGAAAACATACGACATTTATAAATACAGTGCACTCCCGATTATCCCGGTTAATCACCGGGACAGATCACACGGACAATCGAAAAACACGGATAATCCGAAAACTCCTTTTATTAAAGAAAAATTCAATATCAGTACAAAAAATATAAAAATTACTGACATTTGCATGCATAACATCAAACTAGAAATTTTCCTTTTTAAAAAATGTGTAATGCGTCTTCGCCATATATCGATACACATATTTTACGAACCACAGTAATGTCACCATAATCAAATCCTCCCATATAATCTAATAAAGTTTCCACAGAGCAGCAGAATGAGAAATTGTATTTCATTCATTTACTACATCTTCGGCATCAGTTACTATCATCACTATTTGATTTAACAACATAACGATGTCTTCATCAGTCAAATACTGGAAGCCAGGCTCACATGCATCACTTTGAAACCAATCTTCTAAATTTTCTTCATAAAGAATTTCGAAACCTTAGATTTCTTTTGCTTGTTCGAGAATACTGTTATCATATTTTTCTTGAACATCTGAAGAGGATTGTTCATCAAGCGGTATCATCTTTCTCCACGATCGTGATAACGTAGACGATTTTCCATATCATCCATAACGTAGACGATTTGTTTCATATACTGCAATCCAATAACGAATATTGCTTTCCAAAAATTTGGTAGTGTTATAACTTCATGAATCAAATTTTTTTAATCTTGAAAATGTTTCTCTTTATATTTTTTGTGTGATTCCGGATTGAGCACGGATAATCCGCAAACCGGATAATCCGCGCACGGTTAATCGAGAGTGTACTGTATGAATAAATACAAAGTATGGGTGGGAAAAAGCTCATGTTATAAAATAATGAAAGTTATTCATTGTAATCAAATCAAATTTCAGTAAAAACAACGTTTTAACACCACATATGATACACATTTATTTAAAACTCATACGCTATTCAATATCATATTGGTGCACCTTCATCATTAGGATCAAAACAGGTTTATTATTATAAAAAATTGCTTTGTTAAGGTATTATATGTTTCACATTGCCCTTATTCACTTGCCGACTATAGTATTTTGAATGATGTTTCTTAAAATTCCTATAAGTATGAATTAAAAAGCCAAGGAAAAATACATTTTAAACAGACGAATTTTGTCACGTTAGTTGGATTTCTCCATTTTTGTAATTTTTCTGTCAGTCTTTGTACAAAGGTAATGTATAAAGGGCCAGCAACTGTGCCTGTCAAACGTTATGTAGAATGCAACTATGCTTGTCCAGAAGTATTATGCAGCTATGATTGTCTGGAAATGTCATGCAGTATACAACTATAATTGTTTGGAAACGTCCTTAAAGATGACGTACTTGTGATCGGAACTTTATTTTTTTGCAAATGAAGTAGAACAAATATTAATTCCACTTCGTCAATCATTCCACTTCTTCTTTCTTGAATTTTGTTCATAAAAAAAACCGTCGCTACTTAAAGTTCACTTAGAAAAAAGTATGGTCATAACTTTCAGAATATTATTGGTTTACAGTATTCCTGGCTCTATGGGAACACCAAAACATTCATTAGTTTTTGCGGAAGGACGGAAGAAGTTTGCAATAAATTTGGTAAAATTCGAAATAAATTATGGTTTTATAATATCTGATAATCTGTGGTAAATGTGTTAATTTTTAGTAATTTTATCACGACTCTTTAGAATATGGCAGGAAAACCATTTATTCGGAGAAAATTACTTTTTAGTTTCGTATTTTTTAAATAAATGCGTAGCAATAGAAACTATTAATTTAAAAACCATACTTAAACAAAAAAATTGTTTGGCCTTATATTTTTACTTTTTCATTTAATTTTAATTTAAAACAATTGTAGTTTGTATATTTAATATAGTTACTATTTTTTAATGTTTTAAAAAATATAATTTTCTTATGTTCACTTAAATTCATTACCTTTCACATTTAAAACATAATTAAATGTTTAGTGAATCTTTCTATTCTATAAGCGAATTACAAGCTTCATTTTAATTTTACTTTTAATAAATGTCAAGGTTTTATATTAAAAGTACACAAAAATTATTACGAATCTCTCCTTAATAATTTAAATATTAATTTAATTCATATTTATTCCCTAGAACACAAGTTTTAAATTAGAATTTATATCGATGTCAAGCATTTTAAAATAATGTTGAACTCAAATATTACAAAACACTCAAAAATTAATTTGATTATAGAATGTTTAAAGTAAAATAAACTTATTGCTTCCTTTAACTAAAAATGTGGCAATGTAAAAGTTTAAAGTGGCTTCATTGAAAATTTTAGCGTGGGGTCAAAATGAAATCTACATTTCGGTATATTTTCAGCTATATTTATAATAATTTTTCTCATTTATATTAATATGATCTAAATAAATACAAATTAATGTATATTAATATCAGTAAATGTATTTAGGTGCATTTATTTAATCCAATCCGATTTACAGACCGAAAAACATCAAAAGTTTAAGAAAACAAAAACCATCTAAAGTAATGTTTTCTCTTTCAACATGCTAATTTTTAATTTTTTAGTTTGCTACTTATTTAGTATTTGCAGCAGTAAATAAAATGAAGACTAGGCATATTTTCAAATAAAAATTAAAAGAAACATTGAGGAGATAAATTAAAGTTTTAACTTTGCTTAAATACATGTATAAGTATGCTTAATGGAGGAAATCTGTTTTAAATTTGTTTATAGTTGGTTATGAAGCATTAATTTTTTAATGGACTATTTAATTAAAGGCAAAAAATTAGAATGTAAACAACTTTTTAATTACTTACTTAGAACAAATTTCAACAGCATATCTCAAATCTCATCTAGTAGTTTTTTTTTAGCTTCAGTGAAATATATTTTTTTGTGGAAGTTACGGCTTTCTTTTTAAACAAAATAGTAATATGTTTTAAAGTAAAAAAAAGTAATTTTTTTCTGGTATTTTAATAACTTTTTTACCCCAAAAAATGAACATTTTGAGTAAATAAAGAATTTTTTTATTAAAGAAAATGAGAGAAAATAAAAAGATTTGAATCATAACTGTTGATAATTCAGAAAATGTAAAGATTTTTATTCGTAGGAAACAAATAATTAATGTAAAACTTCTAAAAATAATCCATTTTAAAGGATTTCAATTTATCTACGTTGAGTACTTCTTGTGTGGAAAAAAAAGGTAAGTTTTTGATAAAAATATAACAAGTTTTATATTATTTAAGCCCAATTATCTTTATTCCTTTATAAATTTGCTATCCAATATTTAAAACTATTTTTTTCCAAATTCTATAAAAACACTTTCATCTTCTTTAGGAAAGCTGGGTTACAAAATGTATCCAAAATTATCAATACAAATTTACTAAAAATTAAACAGTTTCATTTAAATACGCTTATATTTTATCGTTATCTAGTGCTTGGAGAAATATAATGATCAGATAGTTTTTAGAAAAATGAAAACTTTTCATCAAACTGATATTTAGTATCTGCATGAAACTCTTTCCACACTTACAACCACACACATCACATCAACCCACTACAACCAAGCATCTAGCTCTGTTTTAAGGATTCTATCCTTTAATAGCAAAATATTAAGAACTCTTGTCAGACGCCGTGGACAGCACCTAAGCTGGTACCCTTTCCTGGAATTTTCTACATCAAAAGCAACGAAAGAATTTCCAGCCACGATAAAATTAAAGACCACCTTGATGCGCATATACGCCGATTGTTTAATCATCTTCCAAGATAGAAATTACGATTCCCAGCACTCCCGCAACGAATTGATTGATATTTTTACTGAATATGCCTCCCGAGCGCTTATGAGACAGCAAATTTTACTTCGTTTTATATATTCGGTGTTGAACAGCAGACCCAATTCTGAGTTTACGAACAATCAATGTTCAACTCCGTAGCCATACAATTTGGAACCAAACCCAGAAAACAAGATGACTCCTGGATCGAGCACTGAGACAAACTAGCCTTTGTAAAGCAGTTTCTAATGGAACTAACCAACTTTAGAAAGAATGGAAGAAAGAACATGGATCAAAGGCGTAGAGAAAAAACCCACGAAAACCTCCTACTTTTTTGTTGGCAAGTGGATTCTATCCCATGATCCGTCTACCACTATGTATATTTTACGTAAGCCCTAGGTCAGTGCGAGTCGGGAGCAGAGTTCGTATCAACCATCCAAAGCCGGGATTTGAACCTGGACCACTCAAGGCTTCAAGCTTATTTTATAGATTGAACGGCTGAACTACGCAGTGTCAACGCTGTGCCAAATATAGGATATAAAGTACACACACATATTTCCACATATTAGCGTGTATGAGTTTTTGTTTTATTTACGATAATTAGTGATACTTGAAAAACTCTTTGTAAATGAAGTCTTACAATGAAGTATTTTTGCTTTAAGTCAATTTGGAGGGAGGATAATTTCGCTCATAAACACAATTTCTTTTCATTATAATATCTTTGCATGCAGATTTTTATTTACAGAGAATCATGATAATTACATAATAATTAAGAAAAATATTAAGTGGTTATTAACTTCTATTACAGAATCTTTGACCTTGCAAGTTTCAAATGAATAAAGAATTACATACAACAGAAATACAAAGTTAAAGATCCCATAAAAGCCGCAAAAAGAAAAAAACTTAACTGAGATTTAAATGAATACTTTAACTTAAATAAAAGAATTAAAAAAATGTATAAAATAATAACTTGCTAAATGAGCAAAGCGAAAAAGGTTAAATATGTGCTTAGTTGACATATTCACACTACAGTCATTATAGCTAAACTTAAAAGTGCTTATTACTGTCACAGTCTATCTGCTTGAACTATTTCAGGTTAAATTAATGACTAGTCTCATTTACAAAGATAAGAGAGAGCGACCGTCATTCTTAGCAACATGAACTTACAATAAAACTCTGCAAGAATGCATTCTTACCCGCCGACTTCTGATATTCTAGGCAGATTTGTCCAAAGCGAAAACGAAACGCTTTTCCCTCATTATAACTTGAGAAACTCAGCCTATTTATTTAGGGGTAAAACGTAAAAGCTAAATGATCTTGTTCTCAAGTTTCGTCCCTTGTCGCCAGTTTTACTGACCCTTGCACTATTGCCTGTTTGGCTTTTAAGAGTTTAGAACAGAAGGGGAGCACGGGAGAACGTGCTGTCCCTAGTCGAAGGGTCATTAAAAGTCAAAGTTCGGCAGCAGAAATTTTGCATACTGAAAATTAAGCAGAATCAATTAGTTGATTCTGGAGAATTTCAGGATGAGTTTGGGAAAACTCTAGAATGGGGAACTGTTTTAAATTTATGCGATGAGACAAAGTGTCCTAAATATTTTCACTGTTGCTATATTTATGATGTTTATGCTCGGAGTGAAATATATTAGGACATGGAATATTTGGGTAGCATTTAATATTTATGTTTAAGGACATGCATGTTATGACTTGTAGATGTTATTAGGCTTTACATTTAATGTATATTTTGTTGTCAGCCGCATAAAAACGCAAAACTCCTCTCAGTATAACTTAATATTTATTCAACTAATGTTTTTGTTCTGCTTGTTCATCAATTATAACTGTTAACTATGTGATGAAAAACAATAACTTTAGAATATATTAATTTTTCTTGAACAAGAGGGAAATATTAAGATATATGAGGTTTTAAATAGTTCAGTAGAGGGAAATTAATTTACAAAATTTTAAAAGAAAATTTTTTTTATTAGTTATATTTATATAGCAATTAGTTATGTAATAAAAATACTCACATTAACAATGTGCGAGATTGCAAACCAGTTGGCCTCTTTCTGCTTAATTTTGAGTTTGATGCGTGATATGAATCTCAAGCAGACCATATTCAGTCTTTTAATTAAAAAAAAGTAATTAAAAATTATATTTTGAGACATATACATATAATAAACTCATGTGAAAAAAAATATACTCACATTTACAAACGAAAATATCCATCTACCCAAGAAGTAACACATAAGCAGAAATGAAGGTAATTTGTTAAAATGTAACCTTATTAATTGCGGATGGCTTTCCACGTATCTGAAACTAATTATTTGATTGCCAGAAAAGTCAATTATTTTGATACAATTAGTTTTTAACATTATAATTTGGAACGTAAAGTAGTACATTCAATGTATTTGCGAAGATCAAACTTAAGTACTTTTTTCCGTTTCTAGTATAATGGAAGATTATTTAAAAAAAAGAAGAGTTTTTAAGAGCAGGCTAAGCGTCATAACTAGGTAGTGCAATTTCCTCTAGCAAAGTTAGAGAAAAACGACAAGCAGCTTCAAAATTGGCCAAAAAATAGAGAAGTCGGAATAAGTTACCACACTTGGCGAAGTTTTTCTCAAAATTTGCTTTAGTGATCCATGCAAAAATCAAAACTTTATCAAGGTACTTTTCGCTTCCTTTTTTCCCACACCAAAAGACACAAAATAAATCTTTTTTACTTAACTTTGGAAAGTTTGTCACCCATTTTTCAAGTAAATATTCAATGGTGAGCAAAGTATTTCATTTTAATAAAATTAGTTTTCGAGATCAGATTACATTTAATCTATTTGCGAAAATAATTTTTTTTTGTTTTTTCCCGTTTCTATTATGAGTTTTATTAAAAATAAGGAAAAAAAGTTTCTTCAGAGAGGACGTAGCGTCGTAGTCAGATAGTGTAGTTTCCTCTAACATAGTTAGAGAAACACGACAAGTAACTTCAAAACTGCAAACTAAATAAAGAAGTCAGTATCGGTTATCACACTTGAAGGGGTTATTCTCAAAATTTGCTTCAGTAATTCATGTTACTACTTCTCGTTTCACTATTTTATATGCAAAATTACACGACAAACCTACCTATGTAGCGTAAATTATTCATTTAAGGTATTCGATTATTTAAATATAAAATCACAATTTAATTTTTAATCCGTTTGAAAATTTTCAATTAGAATTAGAATGAAGAAAAAAACAAGCAATGATTTTTCAAAAAAATTAATTTTAATTTGGTACATAAAAACACGGGAATAGTTTAATATTCAAATATACATATCATACATTTTAGAAGATAATACTTTCACAAATTTGTTTAATTAAAGTCAAAATTATTTAACAGAAGTTCAATATTTAATTGATTATTATATTATTTAATTTATTTTTGCGTGTAAGGGATACAATGCATAGTTAAAATTATTTTATTTAAAATTACGATTAATACATTATTAATTATAAGATTTTATGAAAAAAAAACCTTATCCGTTGTTCCATGATTATTTTTTTCAATTTCTTTTCGGAACATTTTGCTCTTAGCCAATTTCAGATGGTTACCTGCATATTCTAACGTCATAAAGTACAAAGGTTCCTGTAGTACAAAGGTTCCTGTCGTATCTTATGTAATATAGTTATAAACAGCTAACTATTATATTTTATGTTGGTCTTTCGAACAAAATCAAAAATACGAGAAAATCCGATCTTCATGTGATAGAATATAAGTTATTTTTTCATAAAAAAATAAGTAAAAATTTTTTCAAATAACGTCAAACTTTTCGAGCAAAAATAAATCCTTGTTTTAAAATATTGACGCTTTGTTACAAATTCTATGTTAAGATGTAAAAAATAGAGTAGACGCGTCTGGTTTCTCCAACCTACATAAAATGAAATGTGACACTGATTCTTTGAAAGCCAAAAAAATGAGTACTCTCTGTAATAAAGCACGAAAAAGTGACTTATCATTCATTTAATATTAACTTATCTG
Source organism: Parasteatoda tepidariorum (assembly GCF_043381705.1). Classification (NCBI taxonomy): domain Eukaryota; kingdom Metazoa; phylum Arthropoda; class Arachnida; order Araneae; family Theridiidae; genus Parasteatoda; species Parasteatoda tepidariorum. The sequence continues at coordinate 57,241,535 of NC_092211.1, forward strand.
TCATACATTAAACGAAACCGTCAAAATAAAGTTATGAAAGGACACAAATATGTGATTTATAAAATAATCATAAAATAATATTTTGGGATTATGTTTTGACATCAACATTAAAGTAATAGTTTATTACGCTCTCATTAGTAACAATTAAATAAATATTCATGACAGTGACTATATGTGGTAGAGAACCTATTTATATTTTAAACGTATAATAATGTTTCGGTGTTAAAGAGTAAAAGGCCAGTATTAATGTCTTAAAAACCCGTAAAAATGTTTCAAAACCACAGAATTGCATTATTGAGAAAAGAAGTTTTAAAACATGATTGTATTATTGAGAAAAGAGGTTTTAAAACATGCTGATAGTCTTCATTAATAGAAAAAATTATAACTTTGATTCCTTGAGGTTACAAACTAATCGAATAACATGCAAATAACGAATATTAAAACTTTTTTCAGAATACTTTTGAAAATCCTCTGTATTTTATTTCTCTTTAGTAACTTTAAGGCATCGTAGGAATCTATTACGTTAAATCAGTACTTAACAAATTGAATGATTTTCAAATATATTGGAAGCTCATGAAGTTTTGACTCAATTGAAAACAGTGTAAACTGTCAGCTATATTTAATGCAAGGTAAAAATATTCAATGCTTGTATTGCATCAATTTTAAGTTTAAATATGGAACATTACTTATTACTGCATTTTAAGGACTCTCTTTTATATTTGTGATTATCCAATTCTTACAATAAAAACTCCGACAACTTTCCAACTAGCTGAAGGATACAAATCTCTACGACGTTCTTTGTTTGATAACAAAGCAAGTTTTAACCATTTTCTGCCATTAAAGGTCAAAATTTAACTTGCTTTAAACACTTACACAATTTATATGCGATTTAAATTCTAACCATTTTTTTGACTCAATATAGCACTTACACTTAAACTGAAGCTCTTTGCTAGATGTCAATACAAGATCTGACATTTTCCTCACTGCTAAAACGGGATGTATGAAATTTTTATCATCAAATGGATCCTCGACAATTAAAATCTCGGCCAATTAGGTACTTGCAATTAGTCATAGTGTCTAATAACGTGGATGCTTATGCATGTGAGCGTTATAGCTTCAAGGATTTTTTTTTATCAGGCTGAATCAATTTTCGGATCCGTTTTAATCAAATTAATACCTGCACACAACGTCACACATGCGTGTTGCACCTGATTGGCTGTGTTACATCTCTTTCAAACATTCAATTGTTTGTGACTCAACTGGAGATTTGCTTTGAATTACAGTCTAAGTTTAAAATATTGCTAATAAAAATTTTCACCATCCTCTGATATAAAGCACAAGCAAAAAACTGAATAAGAAGAAAACAAAAAGTTCAATAATCACGTTCTTCAAGTAGATTTAGGAGAAAATTACCTTATTTCTCTTCCTTCTGAAGGTGAAAACGAAATCATTTCCCTTTTGAAATAACTCCCCTCTCCGTCTTTCGAAAGTGATGCTCCCAACACTTCAAAAAGTCTTAGAATAAAATTTAGTTCGTCTAAAAAACATAGTTTATTATTTTTTTTATTTTATTTTAATAATTTATGCATTATTTTCATAAAAAAAATAAACAAGAAATACAATTAAAACTACACATTTTGCTTAGCATAATAATAGAAACATTACACAAACAAGATCTTTGAAAACAAGAATTTTAACATTTAACTTAATACCGTATTCCCTTACATGACACATTTCTCAATAAACCCAGTCTCTGTAAATACTCTAGTATTTATATATTTCCATTAACTTAACATAATGTATTTCCATTAACTTAATATGATTTCCAGTTTCAATTCTGAAAATTTTATAAATTATTATTCAAAACAATACGGAAAGAAATATAGCCTCAAAATTTAATTTGCTCTGTATTATAGAAAATATATGCAACAACTTTCTTAAGAGAGATGACTGACTGCCCACGAGATTGTCTCTGTCCTGGAGGGCCCCCTGGTGGTCTAGTGCAGAACTGTGAGAAAGGAAGAATCAATACACCCCTGCCGCAAGTAGCTACGGATAGGTCTGTAACATAGCGGGAAAGCAAAGCATTCTGAACACACCGCGATTTCCGCGTTTCGGAATCTATTACGTTTCTGTGATTTAAGCGGGAAGCGCTCAAAGGCGCCTCCGTCAGAANAAAAAAAAAAAAAAAAAAAAAAAAAAAAAAAAAAAAAAAAAATTAATACACAATTTTATTTATTCCAAATTTTCATAATTTATTTTTGTGAAGATTTTCCCTTGTTGTGATTGGTGATTTTCGAAATGCTTGATAAATTTTCATTCCTGACTGACGCCATTATAAAACAGCTATACTCACGTAAAATAATTTACATTTTCTGCGTTAAGGTTCCTTACTTTTGGTGGATAAGTTTCCAATGATATTGATTAAAGTATAAGATATTTTGAAAATTTGTTCGAGGATATTTAAAGTTCAAGATAGTAAAATGTGTTTTTCATTTTAAGGATTTTTTTTTAAATAAAGGATTAAATAAATTGCCAAGTATTCAACTGTGGAATTAAAGTTTGGAATTTTTTTATAACGTTGTGAATTGTGATGGAAAAGAAAAATATAGTGTGTTTGTGTTATTTATTATGTAATTTTTGGATTTTCGTGGGCTTAACTGCAAGGGCTCCGGCTCCAGCCACAAACGAACAACCATGGGGTATGTATGACAGAAATATATTTATGAAATATATAATTATATTTTAACATACCGTTATATCGATTTCCATAATTTGGTTTTATGAAACAGCTTTTAATTCACTTCATTTTATTTAAATACTTTTAATATCATAAAAATTAAACAAGTAATTTAAAAAATAAACTAAATAAGTATACATTAATCTAATTTTATATGTGCATTTATATAATTAAACTTTCATTCATAAACTATATATTCATGCAGTATCCAAATAATTTAAATTCTCTTCCTCATTAAAAACATAATAAAATAAACACAATAATAAATTTTCGAACATATTTTTTATCTGTTAGACGTACTGAGTGTTAAATTAGCGAAAAACAATTTTTAGATTAAGTAAAGGTAAATTAATTGGCATTCTTTCGAATATAAAACGTGTCGTAAGAATTACACAGGCATAAATAATACGCATGCAATTATTCTCATGTAGTTAATTAAATAATTCTTTGTAATTTTTCATAATTAACATAAACTTTATTAAGTTGTTACTTAACAACTTGTTAAGTTTAGAAACTTGTTAAGTTTTTACCGAGCATACATTGATATATGCAACAATGGATATTGATAGATAACTATAATTCAGTGCCTGTTAAAGAGAAATAAAGTAACTAAATATATTTTTACCCAATTGAATCTTTAATTATTGAACACATTAATTGTAACTGCGCCTTTCACTTGAATAAATAGAACGGAAATATAGATATTTTATGAGGTGAATTTTTATCTATTGCGCTTGCATAATTATTTATTTTAATAATGCATAATAATTTATTTTAATAATGTGATTTATCATTGTAAGACGTAAAATGTATTGTCCTTCCGTTTATTTACACGTATTTATTAACTCCGTCTTGTCCTGATAGATAAATTAATGCACCGTATTTTTCCTGCAATTATAAGAACTGATTTATAAAACGTTGTATTGATCATTTACCTTATCACTTATAATTACGCAAATAATTATACGTATTTCTAAGGTATTGATAAGTACAAAACAGGATTTCGGGCAAAGTTTTTGAAATTGAGTTTATTTGAAATTTAAAATTCCTGTACTCTTAGCTTTCGAGAAAAAAATCTTTACTTTATTTGCAAAGTTATTGCTTTTTTTGTGCAAGGTGATAACATCAGTGGATAGGCTAATGATTTTAAGTCCTTAAATGCGTTTGTATCAAAATCAGATTATTTTTCTTATTTTGCACCACCTTAAACCCGATATCCCATATTGTTTTTAACATAATTATCTTTAATTTTTCATGTGTGTTTATGATTATAGAATGCACATTTTGAACTACAGACTAAGAAAAAAAAAGAATTTCATTTTTTTGCTTGTTTTTTTTCACTATGACAAATGTGGACATTTTAAAAACTTGCTTTTTAATTACATTGATCTCTAACTCAATAGTGCAAGATAACCGCGATGATTACTTCGCATCGAGTATTAGATTCATACTTGCTTTTAAGATAATAATTCAAATCATAGTCGATAGTCTTATAAGTAAATCTTTAATTATAAATTCTCAAATTATTTTATATTTTAGGCTATAAAAATTTTTTCACAATGTTTAGCATATATGTAAAAAATGTTTCATTTTTACCTAAAACTGGTCACTTAAAATTATTTTTTAATAATAATAATAATATTTTTTTGCCTAGTTTTCTGAATTTTTACACATGATTTAAAAAAATTTCTTATTAATATTTATAGAAAAATGTTGTCGAAAAACTAATCGGACACATTACAGCAATTATTAGTTAACTCTAACATTTATGATTATAAAAGTATAAAACACATCAGATAAAAAATTATATTATTAGAATAAAAAAAAATTTTAATTTTCGATTAATGCTATCTGAATTTTCTTACAAGATTTCTTAAACATCCCAATTAGGCAGGAAACTTAAACTTCCTGTTCATCTTACGTCATCTGAGACTTCCTGTTTGCCTATAATCAGAGATTTTCTTTGTTTTGATTTTCTTCAGTACAAGTCATGAAAAATAAAAATGCAATATAAGGGAGATTAGACAGTTTACAATATGAGATTTTAGAATATTTGATCCAATTTTATAGAAACGTACATAAAATAAACGAATTCAAGCATGAAAGAATAAATAAAAAAATAAATATATATTTTAAGAGTCATAGAATGAAAGGAATAAATGAATGAAAAAAAGATGTTATATGTAGTATTAAATAATTACTTATTCATTAAATAATTTTTCAAAATAAAAGTTACTACTAAAATAGAATAAAAACATGTACAATTTATTGCAAATGTAATATGACAATTTTTTAACCTGAAATGATAAAAAAAAATTAATCAGTCAATGAAAAGAAAGGCACGTGCATGCTGCCATAGGAAATAAATAAAAATGAGCATAAATTTAAATAATTTTCCAAAGTAGTTTATAAATTTTGAACTAAAAAACTAAAATGTAATAAATTCTAAATCAGGGCTTCGTAAAAAAATATAGAATGAAACAAAATAACTAACATTCCAAAATACGAGTAAAATTAGAAAAAAAGTTTAAAACAAAATGAAAATACTAAATTATTTGTAACTCCTTTGGAAAGACTCACTTTGTTTCCTGGAATTTTAATAAATAAATTTTGTGTTAAAAGAAAACTAGGCTTTTCAAACTAGGCTCTTTTCAAACTAGGCTTTTGAATAAAAGTTCGTTTTTTATTCCTTTGAAAGGAAATTCAGTATTAAATGCTTATTTGAATAAATTTTGCATCTATAGAACTCGCCTTTTTAAATGGTGAAATGCAGCAACTAATTTTTCATAGAGATTTGAACTGATTGATTTAGCAAAATTTTTCCATTATTTTTCATAATTTTTAAAGCAATTATATTATCTTCAAATTTTTTTATACTGTTATATTACTTATTTAATAAAGTATTATGTTATATTTTTCTTACTATTTACGCAAGTAAGGTATACTTATATTGCATTTTTTATGTATTTATGTTTTAATTTAAGTTAAAACTTCTGACTAAGCAATGTCATTGTTTAGTCATAGTACATGAACCTTATATCAATAACTGAATGTCATGTTATGCATAGAGTATTTACTCGAACTATTAAAAATGAAATTAAAATTAATTTATTGAATAATTAAAACTATTAACTTTTAAAATTCAAATGAAATAAATTGTTTACAATTGCTGTGGTTTTTGATATTTATAATTAATTAATTATTATTTATAATAATTATCCAGTATATATAAGATATTTTATTTGCTTATCATTATTGTCATATTCAAATATACTTTTTCGGATTACTTCATTTCATTAATACTGCACTACACATTTTCTCCTTTAAAAACATCTCTTTTCGAAGATAAAATCTTTTATAAACATATTTATTTCCTTTGGTGTATTTTTCAAATGTACTTAGAAATATTTTAGATAAGGAAAATCGTTACATACAAAAATAAATAAATAAATAAGTTGAAATTTAATGTATACTTTAAAAAAAAATATAAAAATTAAGAGACTTAGAAAACTGTCACAAACGCTTACTGACAATTTAAGGATAAATTTAATCTACGTTATAACTCGATAAAGTAAAATTCATAGATTTAAAATACATTTTATATTTTAAAGCGAATATGTCCCTGATATAACTTTTTATATGATACTTTGTTCTCTGATGTATAAGATATATCCGGACATAAAATTTTTTAAATGAAAAAACGATATACTATTTCTATAGAAATTCCATCCATTTTAATATGAAGTTTCTCTCCAAAACATACATTTTATTTATTCATTTATTCCTCAAATAGCAAAAATGTATTTTTATATCTTTATAATACTCTAGAAAAACTTTCATAAACAGGATTCGTCTCAAACTTAATGGCTCTTTATTTCCAAAAAGGAGCGCCGGGGGATTTTGCTTCTTTAAAAAATCATTTTGTGGTCTACCTCAAATAGATACTGTCGCCAGGACCCCTGGAGCTTCTCCAGTATTGGCTTCATCCATTCGCCAAGACATAACTTTGGCTCGAAAATCCGAGTCAGTGTCGTTAATAGCGATTTTCCATTCGACGATGCAGTATTAATGCAATATCTATACATTGCTTTAGAATGTGCTTACGCTGGCAAGAAATCCTCATTTCGGGAGGGTCGCGATTGGCCGTATCGGAGAAATTGCATGGTAAATCCTTTATGATCCAGTTACCAATCAAGTGTAAGAACTTGGTATATGCAATATTGGACTGGAATAGACTTAAGAATTATGTAGCAGAGAAATGTTCTCTTAGAAATATTAACACAATAAAGATAATTTTGCACAGTGCTCCAAGAAGTAAGAAAATAAACATTGAAACATATAAAATTAGATAGTTATTGTTTTTAAAGAATAATAAGTGAAATTTACCATTTTACTTCTTAACCGCTTTCCTTACAAATTATTTTTTTTTAAAAAAGAAATTCGAAAAATCAACGCATTTTTTATTTCATTAACAAATATCAAAAACCAAAACAAAACACGACACACTAGTCTTAAGTTAATGCTTAAAAAACATTTAATTTACCATCAGTTTACTATCCCAATTTATATAGGGTAAATAAAAAAAGTCAAATTAATGTGATAGTTTTTAAAACAGGGAACATCACAAAGTGATAATTTCGATATGACAGTGAAGTGATACGTCATTTTTTTACCCTTTTTTTTCGATGCAAATTCAGCAACCATCGTACATGCAATCGCACGAAACACGTTGCAGTCCCACAATCAAACAGCAAAACTCCCAAACAAAACTTGATAAACTTCCAATTCACAGCAGATTACTATTATTTTATCTTTGTCTTCTGGTCGAGTAAAAAAGTGATAAAACAAAACGAGCTGACAAATTCTGCTAGACTCTAGTTTTCTCGGAATAATAAATACTTGCAATTTATACATACCAGAAATAAATCTGGATAATCGGGGAAACGGTAAAATAAAGATCAATAAGAACTGATATAATCGTATGAATTTTTAAATAAACTAATTTGTTTCCAATTTATAATTTCAGAAATCTAATTAAGAACCAAGTAACCCACTGATAAACCCCAGTAACTTAGTGAGCCACCATTTAACCCATTGATTTTTTTATCGGTTAAACTACCCGTTTCAATTAAACCACTTAATTTTTTGAATAATGTAACAGTATAACCTGAGCCGTGATGGCTCAAATATTAAGATACAACTCATTGTGAACAACTTGTGACCTATCCTCAGTGACGACTTTAGCTCATCGAGCTTCGGATCAATTGGTACCAGCTGGTCGGTGAAGTAAATTTTGCCAGTGCTCAGTATTAACCAGTAAAAAATTATATTCTGTTATGGCTTTGACTTAGATACAAACTCAGGCAATTTGTTTGTCAAATTAAGAAAAACTAATCAAGTGCTGCCATCTGTCGAGAAGTGTAAGATTCACCAATATGTTAAAAAGCAAAGAGAAAGATTATTTGATGCCGGCAAGGTTAGAACCCAGAACCTTTGCCTCCGTTACCTGATGTTGTAACCATCGACGAAAATAGTGTACAGGCACGAGAGAAAAAACGAACACACCTGAATCACTTTTAGGCTAATAACTAGATCTTTACGTTCTAGGACACAATCTTAATGGTTCATTCATTTATCCAAGGGCAGTTCCAAGGGCAAAAAAAAAATTATTTTAGTAAATATATGTTTTTTAATTATTATTTAATTTAATTATAACCAAAAAAATTTTAATAAAAATATTTAAATATTTTACATCATTATAAAGAATGTTGCCTCATAAGGCAAAGTAGAAAATTTGGATGAAAATTGTCGAATGGTTAATTAGAAATCAAATTTTTTAAAAAAAAGTCTTATATTTATCAATCGAATACTCGGGAACCATTCGACTGATTTCTCAAGAATGCGCAATCGACATTGTTCTGAGAATCATTCTAATATATCTTATTGTATTGAATTATACCAACGTTGTTTAAATGTATTTTATTTAATTATAAAACCAGAAACCTTACTATGAATTATTTTATGAATACTCAGTTTATTTATGCGTTTTTTTCTTAAATATGCTATGAAATATGCAAAACACAACTTTAAAGTCAATAATTATCTCATGTGTATATAGTTTTTTGGACATTTATTAATATGTCATGATTGTTTCAATATGAGCATGATAGATTCAAAATAGTAACATATTTAGATAAAAAAAATCTTCTTACCTTAGCATTTGTTTACTTTTTTGCTTAAAACTAGTTTTATATTTTCATATATTTTCCATCAAATCATTTTGGAAAAAAAACCGAAATTTTAAAGTAAATAAATTATTTTTAACCATGTCCTTATAATGCTCGGATAAATGAATTATTTCCATGTTTAACTTTAAAACGAATGTTGAAATAAGATATGAAATTATATATTTTTCATACGAAATAAAACGTGAAGTTTAAATATAATTTGCTATTCGTCATTATAGATATTTGTTCATAATCTAAAGTCATCTTAAAGTCATGTAAAAAGATTCACTTTTAATTTTTCTTTTATTGGAAATAAGATCCTAAATTGCTTAAGTGCAAGTTCGTTGTTTATGAATTTATCGTCATTTTTTGAATATGAACGAACATTTCAAAATAAATAACATATCTTTTTAAGAAAAATAATAATAACCTCTTGTTTTTTCTTGTTTAAAGCTAGTTTTATATCACTCTAGATTTCCTACAAAATTTTCATTACAAAAAATGAAAAAAACTGAACAAAAGTTTAGAATTACTAAATTATTTATATAAATAACTTTTTTGTAAAACCCTGGAAAGTCATTGACTGATAATTTCTACCAAAACGTAATGACTAATAATGATTACGATTTATGGACTCAAAGTTAACATAACATTTTAATATAGCTTGTTATTTGACTTTGCAGAATGATATTTATTATCTGTAAATAAAGTGATTTTTTTTCAATTGTTCTTTAACTGCAAGAAATTTTTTTTTTTCATGAATTCTTTATATAATCATAGCAATCTGTTTATTACACAAAACATAAAAATATAATTATCGTTATTTTTGATAATGGTTGGCAGAGCATTTGAGAATAAATATAATAAAGCTTATTTACTTATTTTATAACTAAAATTATATTTCCTTTCTTGCTGTGATTCATTTTTTTATGCAAATATGATTGAGATTTCTAATTGTGAAATTATTTATTCAAGCATTTTTAAAACATGTGCGTAGTTTTCTAACATTAAATCAATTTCTTTTCTTAGGCGCATCATTAAGCGCTCTATAATCAATATTTTAAATTATCACGAATAATATTGCAACAATCGAATATTATATAAAATAGCCATTTGTAAGCAACGTTTCTTTTTACAAATGAAAAAATGCAATTACTTTTGTGAGTGTACTCATTCATTTTCATAATATATTTTCCATTATTGGTAAAATTAAGGAACCTAAACTTTTTATAAAACGTGAAATGCTTAAATTTATAATAAATATTTAATGTAACAATAAAATAATATCTAGATTTAAAAGGATTATTTTATAAAATAAAACTAATTAATAACATAATTTGTTTAGTACCTTAAATCTTCTACCGTGAATACTATGAATTTCGTATTGAAAACATGGTTTCATAAATGTTGTTGTTAACGTATGCCTGTTTAGGCAGACGGGGTGCGATTGTTCTTACTTTTCAGTGGCGCCATCTATGGCCAAGAATTCGACTTCTGCCACACCATACGTCACACCCGTTTATAGAGCGGACCCATTCATACATCCCTTCATTCATCCACAGATCGTAATTTTGACCTGAATCAGAGAATGATCTATCTCCAATCCAGTACCCCCAGTGGTATAGATTTGTTATGAGAACATGTAGGATTTTTGCGACTCGACAGATTTAACGTGCATCAGTCACTTTACTACACGGGGAGTCTTCGAACAGCGGCTTTCGAACCCACGAACTCTCGGACATGGGCCCAGCCCCCTACCTACCAGGCCATCCCGGCCCTTGGTTTTGTAAATAATTATGAGATTACTCAACAAAATAATAATAAATTATCTCCATCGTCTGGAAAAGTTTAAGCACTTAGAATAACTAAGTATGGTTGAAATTTTCGAAATATGGTAAACTTTACCATTTTCTTAGCTCTGTAAAAACACAACGCTCGGTAAGTTTTAACAAAGCTCATTAATAAAATCTTTAGTAATATTAACATTAAAATATGATTTAAAAATGTATGATTATGTATCCGTAGACGAACATTACGCACAATACTACAAGTCTTGAGAATAAAAATGTTCGAATTAATATATTTGTACTTAGATAAAAAATATTGATCATGATCTTTTTTGATAAAAAAAACTGATAAATTGATCTAATACACAGATTAAAATTGCTTTTGTGATTTAAATGATGTTAACAAATTTATGCATTTACAGTACAAATTTCCTGTAGAAATTGTTTGAGATTTTGTCCTTATTTAGTGGTATTTAACTCTTGGTGGAAGAAAACTCAGATGAAATTAACATGCAGTTTGGTAATAAAAAACCCATAGAAAAAAGGCACAATAAAGCATGGTATTCAGATAAATAAAAAAACATAGTTCTGGTAATAAAAGTAAAATATGCGGCATTCAAACCAGTCATTTGGTAGTTTTTCCATTTATAGGATAACGGTTTACTGAAAATTCTGGTTTTCAGAATTATAGTTTTTATTACCACAAATTTAGTAAAAATTACAAAACTAAAAAGTAAATTCGACCAAATAAAGGCTTTTTATCCTGTTCTTCTGTCCTGTTTTCCTGTTATTATGATAAAATTTTGAAAAGTTTCTATGATACCTTACCTTTCTAAGACTAAAACTTTCCTATATTTTCCTGAATTTATCATATATTGTAAAACCATATTTAATTGTTCATTTCGCCAAAATCATTACTAAACAGCATCGGTAAAAATTATAGAGATATACTATAGAGATATACTGTATATACTATTAGAAGATATATAAATATACTATTAAATCGTTAACCATGATATATTACTTTAGAAGAGAAATGATTTTTTATACTGTAGTTCATTTCAAGGATAAAAAGAAATGTTTGGAATATAGATGAAATCATTAAAAATTTATGTATTTTTAGTATTGTTGCTATGCAAACATTTTTTGATGCTGTGTACACTCTTTATTCAGTGCTTTTTCTTTCTTTTCATCCTTGACGTCGAGTTTGTATTAACTGTTTATTTTATGATTCGGCGATTTTTAAAATCAATACAAGTTTCTTTGAGCTGATGTGCTTAAAAATCAAATTGGTAAATTTGAATAATCGTCTGCTTTCAAAGTAATGCAAACTAGCAAACTATTTCGAATTTTTTTTGTCAAAGCAAATTCGCGTAATGCGCAATTTGAAAGCGAAGCTCTACATTAATTACATTAGTTTCTATATTAATTAACCAAAGTATCAATCGGAAAAGATACTCATTACTGCGATGGTTCTTTCTCATAAATAATTGCAATCAATGAAAAACAAATACAAGAGTTTATTTTGGCATTAGATCACAAATAGTGAAGCGCGGTTCCAATCTGCACTCTGGTATAACATTTGGTGTAGAAATTCAAATGAAAATGAATTATTTATTGCATATCTGTCTTCAACTGAATAACGAGATTATGTAATGTTTGTATTTGATTTCGTTTCCCATGACAACAGAGTAACACTCTCATTTACTTCAATCAAAAAGCAAAGTGATAAATTTCGAGAAATAGTAATTCGTATGCCTTATAATTTGGCATCGAATCTTTGAAGTATGTTTGAAGATAATACAAGTATGAAAGATAAACAAATATAAAATATCTGTTTTGTTTATCATTCCATATCTTTGTATCAAATTCGATGCATTTTCATTAAAAAATAATAGTTTTCGTGTTAAAAGTGTATATGAATAATTACGTATGCATAAATTACTTATAAATATTTGAGAGTTAACAGAATATCTGTATTGTTTATTAGTCCATACCTTAGTGTTAAATTCGATAATTTTTTATTAAAAAATAATAATTACCGTGTTAAATGTGCATATAAATGCATAAATTAAAAATATTCGAAAATCGGCAGATACCAATCTTCGTTTAATATTTGTATATCTGTTTTATTAACCTACTATTTTATCCAATTCAAGTACTATGAATTCATAGAAAAGTAGAAAAAACACAAGCAGTCAAAAACCGCAAATATATTGAATTAAAATAATTGAATGGATGAGTCCGAAAACCAGTAATCTTCACTTTTTTTTAAAAAAAAATTGAGAATTTTAAATTTAGCTGACGTAAATACATAGATGAGATGCAAAATTGTCATACCCTACTTGATATAGTATATTTTTGTGCAGTAAAATCTCCATTTAGTTTGAAAACATTTCATAAACATATCCAGCAGATGATCTGCTCGCGCAGTAAACTTGGAAATATACCGGCTGCAGTTGTTGCTTTTGCAATTGTTCGCACAAACCAACAATTAATTATTCAGTTTAAGTTTGTTTTTTGTTGATGCTTTTTATCACACAATGAGAGGTTCAGAATGCAGTTCCTTAGATGATATATGCAAGAAAGTAAAAAGGGGTAAAAGTAATTATAAACTGCAAAAGAGGTGACTATAAATAATATTATACTTTATTTTCAAAACTGCTAGCCGACGCAATCTAAGAAAAATGGGGAAATAACAATCTCAGATATAATAATATAGCTATTTTCCTTTTAAAAACATTACATCTGGGGAATTTTATTGGCGGTTTAGACAAATTAATAATCATTTTATACAGAAAAGTACCCTATAAGTGGCACCATAACCAGTTAAGGAAGAATATTTTGTAAAAGTTGCTATGAAACACAAGAAAATTGCAGACACCAAAAAAGTTTTTACAATGTAAACCAGATGAGTTCTTATCTTTCAGTGAAAAAATTTGCAAGTAGTCCAGCACAGATAGTCAAAATAAAATTAAATATTCTGAATCTTCACATATATCCATGTATATGCAGTTTAAGACTTAAATAATGTCTTAATTTCAGTTCTAAATGACAAATTATTAATATTTTCCCTTCTTAAATATAATACATACTATTCGTTTCAAGGTCCTGTCCAAAAACCAATCGTTTCCTTGTTCTAATAATTTCTAAATTAAAAAAGAAATGGATACAATCACACAGTTGCAAAAAAATGTAACCGTCTACACTTTAATATCAAAATAGTTTCGTTGGATATGGCCAGTTTTTAAACTAATTTATTTAATTAAGAGGGCATACAAGTTTTGATGCAACACTTCAACGTTAAAAATAGCAAACATATAACAGTAAAGTAATTTACATCAAAATACATTATTGGTTTCAAATTTCACAATTTCCAAACATGCTCTGTGGCCAAACAAGATGCTTGACCAGCATCATTCAAACCATTCAGAAGTTATGACTGTTTCATTTCCCATAGTTCAATAATTGCCATCCTGTAAATCAGCATTTGATCTTCAATCTGAGATACATAATTTTGATTAACTATTTTCGTGTTTGAAAAAAATTTGAAAATATTTAAACACGGTAGTTAAAATTACAAAAAAAACTTACTAGAGGCAATGTAGATTACTTAAAAATGTTATTTTAGTACTGAATACAACTTTAGATTATACTCAATACTCTGTTTAATATTCTAAATATTTAAAAACTAATTTAAATTTTTGTATTGAGGATTAATACTGCAACAGTTTCACACAAATTAAAAATAAATAAATTGAAATTTTACAGCAAATACTCTATTTTATAAGTTCAAACAATTAAAAAAAACAAGGAAAATTATTATTTTAGGGATTAACACTACTACAATTTGACACGAAATGAAAAAAAAGCCTGCGATTTAGATCTAGTTACAAATTCAGCTACAAATAGCCTACTTAGATTTTCAAAAAATTATAATAATAATGAAAATTTTTCTATTAAAGATTAACACTTTAACAGTTTGACGTGAAATTAGAAAGAGAAAGCGCTTTAGCACTGATTAAAGTTTAAAATTAAACTGCAAATATTCTGGTTTAAAACTTCAATTATATTATTGTGAATATTGTGAATCTTTATGTTGAGGATAAACATTACAGCAATTTAACATGAACTGAAAAAAGACAACGTTTCAGTAGTGATTACGAGTTGGAATTCAATTGCAGATTCTCTGTTCAACAATTTCTAGTGTTAATCACCAATATAAAATTTTCATATTGGTGATAAACACTACAACAGTTTAACATGAAATAAATAAAAAGAATCGTTTTAGTGCTAAATATGATTTAAAATTTAATTGCGAATGCTTTGCTTAAAACTTTTAAGCAATTAAAGCAAAATGATGGAACTTATGTATTGGTAATTAACATTACTCTTTTCGGCAATCTAAAAAAAAGTTAAAGTTTCAAGACGGACTACAAGTTTCAATTCAATTGGCGATGCTCTGTTTAACAATTTCCAACTTTTGAAAAAAAAAATAATGGAAATTTTTATATTGGGGATTAACACTACAACAGTTTGACGCGAAGAGAAAAAAAAACAGCCAGTTCTTCAATTTTATTTTCCCCTAATGATAGCTGCATGATGATTTCGGTGTTTTATAGATACGGCTTTATCCAGGGATTTTGACTTTTTTTCTTTGCTGAAAAAGTAAACCTTTTCAATGTTGAAAGATTTTCTTCTTATTTTTGCTACTTTTTGCCTAGTTTATTCTGTACAAGAAACTTTGATTCTTAGATAGGTCGACATTCGATCTCAAACCGATCATATATTTTTTTTTCTCTCCGCAGACTTCTTTCAATTTCCGTGTACTTTGATCCTTGTCCCCGATTCCTCAAGGAATTTCGAGTATGTTGTCTGAATTTTTTTCCAAGTTTCATTATTTTTCATCCAACATTTTCTTTCGAAGTTGGTTAAAAAAAAAAAAAGAATGAAAAAGTAATCATTCCGAGTTTTCCAAAAACTGTTCGGTGGGATTTTTAAAAGATTTAGTCTGAAAAGTTACATACATTTAGACTCTTTAGTATTTTTGTCAGCTCTCGGTTTTCTTGTGATTTATATATTTCCTATACAAACTGTTATTTTTATATGTGTTTGGTTATAAGAAAACAAAATTTTTAGAAATGTTTGGAGACAGTTGTACTCTTTTTCATTATCGAAACGCTAATAAGTAGGTATCAAATATGTAGTTGGTAAATTAACCAAATTTTTATGAAATTATTTATGAACAAAAATGCTCAATTAAATAAATAACCACAAGAAAGTGACGTGGTAAGATGCTAACTGGTTAAAAGCTTCATTGGTTAAAAAATAAATAATAGTTTGCATGTTTCACGCTTTTAAAAACTCGACTGAATGCTCTGGAATCTTATATTATTCATATGAATACTGATTCCCGTGTTAACTTCATTTTTTCCTCACTACCTCTCCATAGCGCGTGGAAATGCATTTTACCATGATTGGCCCCTCTGTGCTATTGTGGTTTTTCTTGTTCCATTTTTTTTCTGTCTGTTACTGTGGTTTTTCTGGTTGTGTTTCTTACCTTTATTTTTAAATATTAAATAGCAGCTTCTTGTTTTATATTTCAAATCACTTCTTTCTTCTCTTTCACATCTGAAAAATGTGTACCTGTTTAAGCTTGAGTGCTTGATATTAAAATTTTAAGTAATATATTTGTATTAAAATATTTTTTGATAAAGAAGTGACAAAAGTTCAAACAATTATATTATACTGTAAACGATAACTTTATTTCAAAGGCAACGATAATAATAATTCGAGAAAGAAAGTCATTAATGTTTCGAACGAATAATATTTAACATTATTCGTTGGCTTTATATCAAGAAGTAAAGTACGTATCTACATATATCCTAAGTTTCAAAATATGTAATCATGAATCCTCCGATTTATACATAAAATTAGATTAATTTACTTTAATGATAGTAATAATAGTAATAAAACGAAATAAATACTAACACATCTAACGAATTGTTTCTTACATAATTCGTTGGCTTTATTTAAAAAAATAAAATGAATACTGGCATATATCCTACGCTTCTTAAAAATATGTAATCATCAAAAATAAATTGAACACCCAAGAGATAAAATCTTTTTCTTACATAAACACATTTCCAGGTAAATACTTTTAGACAAAATGCTATTCTGTTTTATGTCCTTTTTTTAGACAATCCGCTTGTAATAAATGTGATGGAAGCGAAAATTCACATCCCCAACTAAGCTTGAGCGATGTAAATGACAACGTTTTTATTTCAATGAACAATATGAAAATTTCCCAAATATCATCCACCAAATGGGCTATTTTCTCGTTTTATGACTGAAATAGAACGAAGGTAGTGCAACAATTCCTGTTTTAGCTATTTTATGAAGGCAGCTTAAGCAAAAAAAAAAATTGGACAAATGGCTGTTGGCTGGTTTAAACATGACATCAAAACAAAAGGGAAGAAATTTTTCATCTTACTTTAAAGAAATATTTTGTAACAGTTCCCCATCATTTTTGATGTGTTGTAATACAATAAACACCAGATTTGAGATTATAGGCAAAATATTTGAAATAATATATATTTTTGAAGGAACCTATTCTCATTTTTAAATATTAACTGCTTTTGATGTAGAAAGTTCTTTTTTTAATGTTTTAATTTACCTTTTTATCTTATCATTAATTAAGAGACGATTGCTATTAAGATGTAAATTCCATTTGAAATTTAATTTCAAAGCAATTATAAATCAATACTTTTGTCAGAATAAAATCGTGTGTTTAAAACAAAACAATTTTCTTTTTCGTTTTAATAAATACTAGTTGCATTCCGTCTTGATAATCGTATTTTTTAAAATTAAATGATTAAACATTCCGTACAAAATATATTTGTATATGATTTAAAATATTTCATACAATTTAGTTAAAAACATAAAAAATTTGACTGGTTGAAATAATTTTTTGCCTTGTTCATAATGAAATACTGCTTATTTATTACATTATTGCCTATTATTTTATTGTATTTAATTACAATTTCTGCAAGAAAATTTGGTCACATTTGAAAAAACAATATGCACCTTATTTCAGCTGTTTTCATTTTCAAAAATTAAAACTTTTGTCCATATTCTGAATCGTAACGATACATAAAAACTTCCTTCTTCGCACATTCTCAATCAGCATAAAAATGTATGCAATATACAGTTTTTGCTTTAGTTAAAAATGATATCTTACTAATTTTTGCATAACATAGAAAGGGCATGAAATTTCTTTGTTTAAAAAAAATTATAAATAAATAAAATAAAAATTTTAAGGTCAAATTCAAGAGTTATTATTATATTTAACTTTTGGCTGAGATTTAATTGTTCTTTTAACTAAGCCTATTTAATACGATTAAAAATCTCTTGCTTCCAGTTTTATTTATTTCACTATAAATTTATTCGCTTTTAAAAATAAACAATATTCAGGTTTCATATTATTAAAGTGAAAGGCACCATATTAAGAGAAAGTTAAACTTGTGCTGAACATTTTAAAGGTAAATAGATTTTTCTAAATGTAAAAAAGGTGAATTTTTATTTAATAAATTTATGAAATTCCTTCTTTGAATTTTTCTATAACTAACATGCATGAAGAACGTTAACTATATCATAACTAAATTATAAATTGAGTGCATGTTTTTTCTTTCAGTTCAGCTAGCAGAATTTGAAATAGTAAGAGTAACAGCACTAAAGAAATAATTTACGATATAAACTAACCTATATTAATTTAAAAATCACTAATATTCCAATACGCTTCAAAGCTCCCTATTACAACCCTGCGGCTGAAAAATAGCACCAATACTTGCCAAAACTGAAAAATAATTTCACACTAAGTAAAACCAATAATTGCATTTCTGCGGAACGGGCAAAAATAATACAAACTCAAAAAGAGAAATAATACATTAACAATAAATCTTGTATTGTAATAAGCACAGAACCGCCTCTAAGAGGAAGGGAACTAAAATTGTACTGCTGAGATGAAATTCCAAAACTTGCCAAAACTTTTGGTTTATAAATTCTTAAACTGAAAGTTGTTTTCTCTTTCAAACAAAGGTAATAATTGATTTTTCCCACAGGTTTCAGATATCCGCTGACAAAAGAGAAGAAAGATACGCTCATTTATTATCGGTTCCAGGAAACAAGCCATTCGTTAATTTGGAAAATTTTCTCCTCCGATATTTGCTTGTCTAACTCTTTGAAGAATCTAGCAAAATCTGTAGCGTCTGAGTTCTGGTTTAATTCGCCGTCACGTTTCGCGAAGTTCTTTCCAACAGTAAGTGAAATTGTCACAAGAAACCTGCAGACTTCATAATAGAATTTGTGAGAGAAAGCATATTTGTTCTACTAAGGATGAATCTTAAAATTCTATACGCCATTTTATTTATACCGTCTTCCTGAATTTGCAGTTTTTTTACGGCAATAATATATTGCATGCAATTTTTAAATTATTTATATTTTGAGATGGTCAATATTTTGTGTTTATTTCTTTATAATTTAAGTTAAAAAAAATTAGGAAAAACAATGGATTTAGAAATTTTACGTCTGGTTGTTTTCGATAAGCACACAGAAAAAAAATGTGGTCAAAACTTATAGAATATCGTAAAATTTACCATAATTCTGACTCTATGGGGACACAAATTTTTTTTTGATGGAACTAACACGCATTTGAGTTACCTTGTGAGGAAAACCACTGAAACCTCACACGGTTAGTCTGATGGCAAGGGGCTGTAACCCATGATATTTTTACCACTGAGGATAATTTACGATATCACTGCCGTGTGAACCAGGTGCGGAATTTGTATCGACCGGGATTCGAACCTCAGTGGAAAGCGAAAGCTCTATCTCTTAAGCCATTGTGGGGATTCGAACCCCGAATAACCAACTCATTGGAAGCAGGGTTTCCGCTACGGTAGCTTTTTTCGCAAAATGCGAAAAGACCTCTCAAAAATGCTAAAAATCAACAAAGCATTTTCGCATTTTTGCTAAAGGATTTTACTNCCCCGAATAACCACCTCATTGGATCGCGGAAGTTCTATCCGAGCCCCCACGGCTTCGTACCTCTTTTATTTACCAGATTTTTTCTTAACCAGAAGCGTCATTATCAAATAGGAAAATCAGTGCAGTAATTTTACCACAATTTTTATCTCCTTGCATAGTTTACGTTTCTTATGTAGTTAGTTATATTCCTCTACTTATTACTGTCTGCAAGAAATGGTCCAATGAATTATTTTGAAAAAAAATATTCATTCGTTTTATTTTCTAGCATTAAAAAATCTAGCAAAATCTCTCTGAGTCTAGGTATAACTATCATTGGCTTTCTTTTGTCACGTTTCAAGAAGTTCTGCCAAACAGAAAGTCAGAAGAAACGTGCATATTTATAATAGAGTCTGCAAGAAAATACTTATTTCTATTTTCAATATTGAATGAGGACATTTTAGTTAGTTTGTTTTGGCCGTCTGATTTCTGATTGAAAATATAACAGATTCGTAGCAAAGTTGTTGAATCTGTAATTCAAATGTTCATCTTAAATTTCCAGAAATTCCTAGGGAAGTATTAATATCATTATTAAGTAATCGTTAGTTTTTCATGCTACAAATTAAATTTTTTTATGTGGGATCAAACCAAAAGCGACTTTAACTAAAATTATACTTTGCAATAAAAGATTTAAGTAAAATAAATAAATTTCAAAACGCAAATTTTTGAAAAATAGTAAAACTATGTGAAACCCTTTTCAAGAAAATGCAAAAAAGCTACAAATTAATCTATCAGGTATACACATTATGTTTGCCATTTTGAGGCAATGATAATCTTGAAACTTTATAAAAAATTTTTTTTTTGCAAATCTTTAATTGATTCTGATAAAAAATTTTACAGAACTCGTAATTCATTGTGTTTAAGTGTTAAAGGTTCTAGAGTTCTAGTTATAGGGATAACCAATCTTTTCAAATTAAGGATCTATTAAACGTGTTTAATACATTCAATGAACAATTTTTTACCCAGCTATATAGTTATTTTTACATAGTTAAGATATAAACGAATAGTGCTCCTGTATGCGATTTTTATACAATTCAATTTGTATTACTAGTTTTTCCGAAAAAACTGTAATACAGTTAAAAAAACATAAATGATATATATANAATATCAGAAGCATTTTTATTTTCATATTTTGCAACTTTTCAAAAGTTAAACAAACCCGACGAGTTCTCTTTTTAAATATTCTTTATACTACATCACTATAGCGAAAGTTATTAAAATGTAAACTCTCAACAGAATTAAAAAATTCTAATATTTATTTGAATAAATTTTTATTATAACTATTTCTAAAACCTATGCATTTGATAATATGTATTCTAAAATGAATTTCTATTCCACAAATGGTACTTAATATGTAAGTGACTTATTTAAAAAAGATTATTTTTTCATGTATAAAAATTGGTTTACGAGTAAGAACAAAAGAAAATTTAATTTCGAATTTAATTTAGTTTCGCCGTTTTTCCTTCTTATGAATACAAATGAATAAAAGTTTTCTAGCCAACGTAAAGAATTTATAGTTTATATATTTTTTGCACGTTTTAGTTAACATAAGATGAAAAAAAACTTTTTTTTACTGAAAAGATGTGTTATTAAATTCTATTTTCATAAAGATAGTTTAAATGATTTAAGGAATTGAGAATAGTATTGTTGTTAAAGTAATATTTCGCAATTGTATTCATTTTACGCATGATAAGTTAATCATCAAATATTTTTGTAATTCTTTTCTTCTGGTTTTCATAAAAAACAGTATTAACCACAAAAATAATTAAAGATGGAATTAATTTATACATTTTTTACTTAAATAAAAAAAAAACGTTGTGATTGAAATAAGGGATAATCTTCCGATATGTTTACAGCAAAATTAATAAAAAAAATTTTTGAAGAAGAAGTATGCAATTTTGAAGCAAAAATACAATTTAAAATAAGTGTGAAGTTGCAATTTTTATGACACGTTAATTATGAGGTATAAATTTCGAAGTATATGTTAGAAAAAAATACTTTTATCTAGTTTATATTTAGCTCCATGGTTTACTACTTCATTCAATTTAATTCCAGTCTTTTTCTCAGAAAAAATAATGACACTTGGTCAAAATATCCTAAACTGCCGAGAAAAAAAACTATGCGATAAAACAATCATGTTAACTACAAAGTAGCACAGTGGTTTCTTTAGCACATAAGTACTATAGATTTCAAAGTTTCATACCTTTTCGTGAAATCATATCATTTCATCAATCAATTACTTTAAGTATTTTTTCTATAAAAAATGATGCGTAGTTGCAAAAAAAACTAATTTAATCCAGTTTCTACTCATGTCCATGACTTACTACTTCATTCAATTTAGTTCCAGTCTTTTCCCAGAAACATTTGAGAAACTTTGTCGAAATGGCACGAGCTGCCAGAAAATCCTCGAGAGGATTCGTGAGAGTGGGTAAATTCTCTTCGTCGGTCCTACACTGGATGATTGATAAAGAGCACGCAACACGAAATGATGCACGACACGTCTTTTAACCCCAGGGAGCACAATTAAAACGTTCTACCAAGTGATTTCGTCAAAAAGTTTCTTAGCTTTTGCCGAGTCATTTTAAAGTGTCGAAAAAGTAAAATGAAAGAATGACCGCACCCAGGTCCAGTCTAATATAGTTAAAATATTATCGTCTATTGTACGCTTTTGAAATAGTTTTTTTTGTATAATGCTTTAGAAATGTTAATTTATTAAAGGCTTAGTGAAAATAACATCGTTAAACTCTAATCAAATAAGAATGTTTAAATGATCGTTGTAAATCAGGATATATTACTAAGCTAAATTACGGTTTTTTTTCCTATTGCTGATACATTTGTATGTTTTTTAAGAAAAAAATATGAAATTTTCTAATTGCAAAGGAACCAAAACTGCAAGAAAAAATAAATTATGAGAGTTCTATTGAATTTTCGAGTTAAACTACACGCAATTTTAACACACTACCGTCTTTCTATTTCATTAATTTTTGCATGAACGCGCAAAATATGGTACTTCAATGTTATATCCACAAAGTTGTTGCTCATAAAACTTCATTCACTCACTTCCCTTTCAAAGAAATTTATAAATAAATGAATAAGATTAATAGAGACCGACACCCGATGGAGTTTTTGGATAAGAGTTCGACACGTTACCACGTGTCGAACTATAAAAGCACTATAAAATAACAGTAAAGTAAAATTAAAACGAATAAAGATTGATACACATTAGAAAATATCACAATATTGATGACGTAAACTTAAAACAATAAATCAAGTATTTTAAACCATGTAGAAAAGTAAAAAATTCGAAGTAGATAAATGAACGCAAAATGTGCCCTTGCAAAAACAGGTAGTTCAGCATTCCCAATGAGATTTATAAAATTTGAAATCAAATACATTATTTTCAAAAGGGATTTATAGTTAAAGCCAATATAAAATTTCGGAGAAAGGCATCAAAGTGCATAGCTATCACAAAAGAGGTCACCAATGACCTAAAGTTCTCCATAGAAGGGAAGGACCCTGTAACAGCAACCTGTTCAAGTTTTCGGTTAAAAATAAAAGATCAAAAGGATCTTGAAGGGAGCCAGAATTCTTAAAAACAAGTAAAACCCTCTTAAAACATCTAAAAGAGTAAAATTAACAGATAATAAATGTGACAAAAATATAGTTAAAAAACGTTTAAAGCGTAAAGTCAGGTAAAACATCAAATGGTGTTAAATAATGTAGTAAAATAAATGAATGAAGAGAAACTTTTTTTTCCCTACTTGTATAAAATCTAAAGTAAAAGTAAAGTTTTTTTCTCAAAATATGCAAAAAAAATTGCGGGAGGTAAATAATTTGAAAAAAATATCGAAGATAAAAGAAAATTAACAGCTGAGGTAATTTAATGCCATTGGAATAACATTGAATCTGAATTCTCGGTCAAACTAACCAATAAAATGAATTTAGTGCATGAGACGGAATGATTACATCTGGATAAGATAAGTATGAATAGGAGAAAATTTGCATTATTCCATTATTTAAGATTGCAAAAATATTTTATGAAAATTCCGCAATATTTGGGGTAAAATTCCTACCTTTGGTGTAAAATGCCAATGTTCTTTCCACCTATTTTTGTCAATAATATTTTTTCCTATTTTATTTGTAGAAATTACTTCAAACTTTAGAATTCCTTTTTCTCTGCGTCACCATGTACACTTTATTTCATATCAAAAGAGAATAACTTAAGAGAATATATAATTCAAAATATTTTATTTTACCCGCAGATTTTGGGATCTAATATTTTCTTTCTTTCTAAAATCGTTTAATTTTTAGCGTTATATATTTTCAAGTTTTTAATCTCAAAATATTTTTTGAAATTTTAATTCAATTACAAAAATAAAACCCGGTGATGAAAATAACTGTAAGAAATTTATTAAGTAAGCATGTTTACTACTTTCTTTTCTTTCTTAAATCTATTTTTCAAAGACAAAATAGTATTTCCAGAAGGCATTTTTCCAGTATAATTATCAATGAATGTTAAAAGTAATTTTTCATTAGTAGTTAATGGCATTATACGATTAAATTTTCCTTTGAACTAAATGCAAACTATTAACACGCAATAAAACATCGGTACTATTGAACATATAAAATTCTGCAGTTACATTTTTAAATATTTGGAACTTCTTTGGAACTAATCTATAACCTCATTAGTAAAATGACATGCTTATATAAAGTAAAGATTTCAAGCCAAATTTGCAGAATATTTTACAAATTAATATTCGCATTTGCGTTTTAATATATGAGCTAAAATCACGCGAAACGTCAATCCTCCGATTCTTCTCCTTTAGTGTGTGTTTGAGAAAACTGAGGATTTATCTCAAAACATTGGCTTTTAAAATAAGAATTATTTATAATTTTGTGTTATTATTTATAATATAATCACTAAAACAGTGATAAATTTTATCCATTTAATTTTATGTTATATAAATTTTTTAGTGACCAATTTTGTAATTTTTTTATAAGTGATATCCTAATTACTTTAAATTTGCTATAAATTTAATAATAAAAAATGTATTAAAAATAGAAAAGAATACTGAAAAATTTCAAAATATAAAAATATAAATTCGTTTTTAATTGTAATTTAAAAACTGTAAGCGATAATTAATAAAATACGATTTTTTTTCCTTCAAGAATAATTTAGTAGAAATTTTGAGTTAAATCATTTTAATGGGCAAAGATAATAAAGTGAATTTCATGGAAATTTATAAAGTTTTATGGAATAAACTGTTTAATTTGAAACAATATGTATGTTTAATGCATGTTCTTAAATTAAAATTGTTTTTCACATATAATTAAGTAGTGAAATTTTTTCTTGAAGCAATTTTAAGTTAAAGTAACGTTGTTAGATATGTTTGATATTACATTACAGAGCATCACTGAATATTTGTAGTTTGATATAACTGAGAAGATAATATTTTTCTAACGAGATAACGTGAAGAAAAAAAAATTACTGGAAAAAAAAGTAATTATATACATGTTTTATTTTAAATCCTTCTCAGAAACTATGTTTACTCTCAAGAAGAAATAATTTAAAGTAAACTTTGGCATAAAACACTTAATTTTCCTTCGTTAATATTGTTTTCATAATTAAAAGGATGTTATTAGTCTATCCAATAACAGTATAATGGAGAAAAAAAACATAATGTTATAAGTTTAAAAAAATTGCATTTTAACTGATATTTTAATTTGACATTATTTGATTATCGTTTACCTTGAGAACAAATTATTATTGTGATTCATTAATTTTTGAAATATTTATTTTCAATTTTTTTATGAAATCTGTAACAGATATTATTAAGTTTCCGTAGCATGTTTATAATTAGGTAGGTAGTTTAAATTAGGTTATACTTAGGTAGTTTCTATATCATATTTTTAAAAAAATTAATGAAAAACATTTTTAAAAACATTTTGAATTTACTATAATACATCGATAAGACACGTGGTAATATCTCTCCTTAATCTAAGCTACGCTTGATTAATTTAAAGATGTATAATTAATAGGTCGGTACGCATCCGTCCTCTCTCCCCCATTTTTTTGAAAAAAGCATTAATATATTTCCCCGCATGAGGCCTCTGGTGTTTTCTTTATAAGTTTATTTAATCAAGGGGTATTTTTGTACTCGTACATTTCTTTGAGATTTTCATATTGTTTTGATATTTTTTTTAAATTGCTATTTGCATATTATTCGTCAATTTTAGTCAATAATTCCTCTAAAATTGGAGTATGGTATAATAGTTACTGAGGAAGGTACAACTTTTTAATAACATTTTTTTTTTATTTTTGGAGGCATTATTAAAAAACTATTTTTATGGCTTCATAATCATGACTTCAAAACATTTACTATAATTCCTTTCAATAAGCTAACTATAATTCAGATAACTACAATTCCCTTTATTGTTACAAACAAAAAACATCCCTATCTACAATGGAACTGGTGAAAATTATTAAATAAAAAAAACAGACAGATAAATTGTAAAATATTAATACAGAACAGACAAAAAAGGTACTAAGGATATTTTGAATTAACTATAATTTATCTGCTAGGCATGTGGTAATTTCCCTTTTTTCTAAGCTAAGCTTACCTAATTTAAAGACATTAAATTGCTAGAGAAGTAAGCCCGTCTTTTTTGTTTTGTAGAAAAATCTTTAATGACTTTCCTTGCATAATGCCTCTAGTATTTTCTCTTCCTTTTGCGCTAGCACTGGAAAAATGAAACAACGCTTGTTTACCTTCATAATTCACGAAAAGCTTAATTAGTTTCCCAGTATCCAGCTTTGATTATTTATCAAAAAATAAGTATATTCAAAAATGCATTAAGACCCTGTTAACTACATTTTAAGAAGGTATAATATGCTTAGAGATAATTTATTAAATTTTTTTTCCTTCAAAAATTGCTATAAATATTTTTAAAGGGAATTTTCTCTTATCTGGTATGTTTCATTTCTTTTCGTACAATTTACGGAAGGATTAATTATTATTTCGAAAATAAGTTTTCAAACATTGTTTTTGATAAGACCGTATTGTTTTGATATTGTTTTAGTTTTGTCTGTGTTTGCATTGCAGTAATTTGAGTTTCTATGGATACATATTTATTCTTCAAATGCAATTACGTCACGTTGGTGTCTAAATACCAAATTTAATGGCTTATAATAATACCTTAAGTAACTAGATATTGATGAATTAGTAAAAAAACAAAAATAAAACTCAATAACAGTTTTTTTTTATTCTGAAAAAAGAATCAAATATTCATATGTAGTTAACAAACAAGCGTGATTCATTTTTCCAACCTAAAGTTTGATAAGAGTTCATCACTTATCCTTTTAATGCAAATAACTGCTTAAAAACCACAAAATGGAAAAATTAATTCTAATTTACGTAATTTTTCTTCATAATTTAAAGATTTAATAACAAATTAAACACCATATAAATATTTAAAAACTTCTTCAGATAACACCATCGTCTATATGACTGTTATGTTTGGAATTAGCAGTGCTTTTTTTCAATATCATTATTTTGCTAGTTTCTCTGCTATTCTTCCAAAAACATAATAAAACTAATGTTCAGCAATTACACGCTCTCAACTGATAATTTTTAGACTAAATGTGCACTTTCAGAATTTTTGTTGTAATAAGATACTGAAACTGTAACATTTTGGCAAAGGAAAAGTAGTTTGAAAAGAGATATAAAAATATTTTATTATATTTTGTTAAAAAAAATTCTTTTTGGGGTTAAAGAACATAATAATAATTCTTATAAACTCAACACTTCAAAATTGGTCAATAAACGTAACTTTTATGAAAAAAAAATAAAGTTTATAAATATTTCAGTATTAGAAGAAAATTCTTCAAAAACATTGAACTTTGCTATGAAATATTTTTTTTATTATAGTATACATAATAAATCTGATAATTAACGGTAAGAATTTTAATGAAAACATTTTTGAAGACAATGTAAAATGGGGAGAAAAAAATTAATTTTTCTTACTATCAACAACTTTGCAACTAACGAAAAGTTTTAAAAAATGACATTTTCCTTATTTTTTAAACTAAATCAAAATTAAAATTTCCTAAATATGCACATACTCGCAACATTCAGGTGATATTTAACTAAACCTTTTATTAAGATTTCACACCAAGGGCGATAACTTGGATTTATCAATTTCTTGTTTCGCTCTAAAAAGTTTTCTGCCTGACTTCAAAAGCATTGAAACTGTCGTTTTTTTACGATTAATGCAAACAAATAAAGAAAAGTTTTCGAAACAGGAAGAAGCTTTCAAAGTATAAATGTTGATAGTTTAATTATAGAAATGCATATGTATAGTAGAATAAATATGTATGCATTTATATTTGAATATAAGTATTATGTATTGGGATTAAGATTTTAAAAAAATGTTTCACAGTTGAAATATATTCATAACTAACTTCATTTATAATTAATTTCATAATAATAAAGAAATTCATCAGAAAAAAGAAAATTCTTTTTTTCAAAATTGAAAGAAAATCATTATCCGCATGCATTATTTTTTCTATATTTTAATATGTGACTTTAAACACTCAAGTATGGTTAAATATTTTGAAACAAATTATTACTCTCTAATATATCCATATATAGAAGCTTTACAGAAATTCTTGAATGAAATTGTATGTTTTGACCGTGCAGCATATTTTGCGCGGTGTATTTTGACCTTTTCTACAAATATGCTATTTATAGATATGTAGATTTAAAGCATTTAATTGGTGTGAAATATTTTGAAGAAAATGTCTTAAAAATAGCCTAATATAGAAACTGCAAGCACTTTCCTCAATGAACAAATATTTAACAGAAAAATATTTAAAGACAGCTTCTTAAGTAAATGTAGAAACTTCATCTTTAATGCATCTTTGAACAGAAATGTAATTATTTTTCGCTTTCGCGTATGACTTAAGTTGTAAGATGTTTTCGAGATCTCTAATGACATGACGAAAATATTCACTTTTCTCCATCTGTGTTATGTTTTCTCAATTAATTAATTCGTTGAGGAAAACACTTTCTTGGAGAAAAAAAAAATACTTTTACTTAATTTCCAGTATTTTAGTTAGCGTTATTTCTGAAGTAAAATAAAAAGAAAGAATATTTAAATATAATTTAAACTTTTAAGGTTTTAAAAATGTATAGTTGAAAACTCTTTACTAATGAGACATCATATTTTTAATTAATTTTGAAATTTGTTCAATATTTTTAACGAATAATTTCAATATTTTTTTCAATATTTTAAAACGAATGTCAGGGTTTAGAATAATATTTAAATATGTAAATAATAATAGTAATTAAACATAGAAGCAATAATTATTACAATAAATTTTGTGAAATAGTTTAATAATAAATTATTTTTGTTTTCATTTATAAATATACAATAACTTTCCTTTAAAATATATTTCATTTCAATAAGAAAGATAGAAAACAATATCAGAGTCCTGTTAAAGGTTGCAGGTTATTGACAATTTCAACTTTTTAAAAAATTAATAATCCAGTTGAGATTAATAATGTTTTTATTATGGAATTATTACAGTAAATGAAATAACCATTTCATTCACCATTATTATTTATCCCCATCACCACTGCGTTATGCATTTTATTATCATTTCATGCACGAAACCTTTTTTGTGCCCCAATGAAAGTAAATTAAGCATATTTCAAGGAAAATAATACCGCATTTTACAAAATTTCTGTGTTTGGACGAAACTGGGGTAATGTATATTTGAGTAAATTTTTTTCTGGCATTAAATAAATTTAAGTACAACATTTAAACTCTAACTGGAAAAACTCTATTTCCTACTTCCTTTCGTTAATTGTTGACCATTTCAACATCATACGATTCGATATTACTGTTATTAAAATTTTAAATCGATTAAAAAATTTCTTGCAAAACAAATACATTTATTCTAATAAACTCATAACAAATTTTTTAGGGTAGCTGATTAACAGCCTTTTGGCCAAGCAGACTCTGAAATAAAATGATATAAAAATAAAATTTTTGCCATTTTGACTGTAAATTGCTACATTACTATTTAAACATCGGTATGATTAATTTTGGACTTAATTTCTATTTTCTTAGATCTTAAAAATAAAGAAATAATAAACTTTTTGGGGGTTGTATTCCTTCAATTCTAAATCGATGATTTGTTTCATTATTTTTATTCAATATTTTTTCTTTTCTATTTAAAATTCCTTTCTCTTCTTTACGGTTAGAAAACACGTAACTATAGAGAGCAAAGGGCAGTGTCTATGGTTGAACTGATATGGTGGTGAAAATATTTTAATTTTTTTTTTAAAAAAAAAGAAGTAGAAAATTATATTCTTAAATTTTTAAATATTTATATTAATTTTTTAGTTTCAATAAATCAAACAACTAATCAATTAAGAAATATTTTTCCTGAAAATATTTATTTGTAGCATTGTCTGAGCACTTTTTTTAATATATATAAAATTTTATTTCTTCCTTTATATAATAGTAGTAAAGATAAAAGTATCTTGAAATATTGCGTTAGTGGTATCTTAAATGGAAACAATAATTGGTAAATATCGATATCTGGTATTGGAAGAAATAAAAAGTTCACTTTTTCGATACAAACATAAGCTTACAAAAATCGATTCGAAAAAATGCCCCTTTAGTAAGAGAATGAAATCAAAAGAATGTTTCATTAGAACTAACATAGCTTCCAATGTAAGAAACAAAAAAAGGAGCAATTCCCGTCAATACAATATAGATACTTCGTACCTTTCGAGAAAGATATCGTCTGAGAGGAACATTATCTGGGAAAACCCTATGGGAGTTAAGGAAAGTAAAATGCTATTGTTTTGAAATCTTTCTATTTTTTATTAAGTTCGAAAATAAAAGGCTCTATTGTTAGGATGTAATATCCTGGAATAAAATTGTTGATAGAACAAATTAAATAACAATTTTCTATTTTATCAATTGTAATAAAATGCAAATAAATATAGTTTATTTTGAAATTATCAAATCATATATATTTATAGGTTTGCTATTACTTGTGTGAAACAATGTGCAATCATATGACTCCCCCTTTATTAAGACTATTCCATAGTAGTTTTAAAGAATATACATTTAAAGCATAAGTAGAAAACCAAATAACTAACAGAAACTAAAAACTTTTAATTTTACTTTATTAGGAGATTTTATTCACGAAACAATGGTTCATTTTAACTTTTAATAATGGCTAAATAGAAATTTAATATCCAAATAAAAATTGTTTACCTGGAGAAAAAAAATTCCTACCCACACAAAAATTGTATCTCAAATTTTCGCTATAATGTTACATGCATTTTTCAACTAAGCGAATAGAGCGGGAGTGTTATGCTCATGTTATTATGAGTTTGTAGTTACTGCAGTTTTGCAATAAGCAGAGAATTTCCACAATATATACGAAAAATCTACTTATTGTCAATGCACAGAAGTATATAGTATATTAGAACTATATAGTATGCAGAACTAATGTAGTATATTAGTGATAACTGATACCTTTAACTTATTTTTGCTTATGAGAAATTATACATAAACGAAATAACGATTGATCCCAACTTTACGTTGTACATCCCAGACATAAATGCAATATTTTGAGTCAGTCTCCGCGTTTGTTTTTTATTGTCTCAAGAAAGCATAATTTGAACGATATAACGCTCAAGGATCAGAAGCGACACAATGCAGTAATTCAGAAGCAAACTGGCTCATCAATATCAATTTCGAACAAATACAAGCAAAATAAAAAAAAATTGTGCTCACAATCATATTAGTAAAAACTTTATGAGTATAAAATATATTAGTGATATTATGCATCAGATATATAATACCTAATGTAGTGCATTAGATATAACTATATTAGTGCAGTAGTAATAACTAATACCTTAGAGTTTGTAATGCTTATGAAAAAATTTACATAAATCCAACTTCCTAAAAGTATTATTTCACGATGATGGCATCGTCACACTGTACAACTCCCGTATTTCGCATTAGTCACACATTGCTGCGTTTTTGCTTTACTTTCCTGACAAAGTAAAATTTGACCGGCACAACGCTTGAGGATCAAGACCGACAAAATGCAACGATTCAATCGTAAACTACCACATCAATAACAATTTCGCACAAACACAAACAAACACAAAGTATGATATCAAATTATAATATATTAGTAATATAATATATCAGATGCATCAGATACACGGCATATAATATAGCATATTAGATATAACTATATTACTATAATAGTAACTATTACCTATAATTTGCTTATGCTTGTGAGAAATCGAACCTAAATGCTCAAAATATTATTTCATTATGATCACATATTTCCTCTGTGCATCTATTCTGCCACAGTTAAATACAATATTTTGTGTCAGTCACTTATTTCTGCTTTTTTTTTTTTAATATGTTCCTGAGAAAACAAAATTAGGACGACCCGCCGCCCGAGGATCAGAAACCACTCATTACAACGACTGNGTTAGGATGTAATATCCCGGAATAGAATTGTTGATAGAACAAATTAAATAACAATTTTCTATTTTATCAAATGCAATAAAATGCAAATAAAAGTATTTTATTTTGAAATTATCAAATAATATATATTTATACTTGCTATTACTTGTGTGAAACAATATGCAAACGTATGACTCCCCCTTTGTTGGAACTATTCCATAGTAATTTTAAAGAACATGCATTTAAAGCATAAGTAGAAAGCCTAATAACTAACAGAAACTAAAAACTTTTGCTTTTACTTTATTAGGAGATTTTATTCACAAGGCAATGGTTCATTTTAACTTTTAATAATGGCTAAATAGAAATTTAATATCCAAATAAAAGTTGTTTACCTGGAGAAAAAAATTCCCTACCCACACAAAAATTGTATCACAAATTTTCGATGTAATGTTACATGTATTTTTTAACTAAGTGAATAGAGAGGGTGTGCTATGCTCATGTTATTATACGTTTGTAGTTTCAGCAGCTATGTAATAGGCAATGCATTTCAACGATATATACGAAAAATCTACTTACTGTCAATACTCAGAAATATATAGTATATTAGAACTATATAGTATGCAGAACTAATATAGTATATTAGTGATAACTGATACCTTTAACTTATTTTTGCTTATGAGATATTATACATAAACGCAATTTCTTCAAAGTATTATTTCATAATGATTGATCTCAACTTTACGTTGTACGTCAATTCTCCCAGACATAAATTCAATATTTTGAGTCAGTCTCTGCGTTTGTTTTTTATTTTCTCGAGAAAGCATAATTTGAAAGAGATAACGCACAAGGATCAGAAACTACACAATGAAATTATTCAGGAGCAAACTGCCTCATCAGTATCGATTTTGAATAAATACAAGCAAAGTAAAAAAAAAATTTGCTCGAAATCATATTAGTAATAACTTTATTAGCATAAAATATATTAGTGATATTATGCATCAGATAAATAATACCTAATGTAGTGTATTAGATATAACTATAATAGTGTAGTAGTAATAAATAATACCTTAGATTTTGTTATGCTTATGAGAAATTGTGCAAAACTCCAACTTCCTAAAAGTATTATTTCATGATGATGGCATCGTCACACTGTACAACTCCTGTATTTTGCATTAGTTGCTGCGTTTTTGTTTTACTTTCCTGACAAAGTAAAATTTGACCGACACAACGCTTGAGGATCAAGAACAACAAAATGCAACGATTCAATCGTAAACTACCACATCAATAACAACTTTGCACAAACACAAACAAACACAAAATATTATATCAAATTATAATATATTAGTAATATAATATATCAGATGCATCAGATACACGGTATATAATATAGCATATTAGATATAACTATATTACTATAATAGTAACTATTACCTATTATTTGCTTATGCTTGTGAGAAATCGAGCCTAAATGCTCAAAATATTATTTCATTATGATCACATATTTACTCTGTGCATCTATTCTGCCACAGTTAAATACAATATTTTGTGTCAGTCACTTATTTCTGCTTTTTTTTATTAATATATTCCTGAGAAAGCAAAATTAGGACGACCCACAGCCCGAGGATCAGAAACCACTCATTGCAACGACTGAATAGTACACTACCACATCAATAACAACTTTGAACAAACAAAAACTAATTAAAACAACAAATATGAGCTCAAAATTATAGTACATTAATATTTAACTGCATTAATATATAAGTAATATAATATCAGGTGTACATAGTATATCAGATGTAGTACATACTATAGCATATTTGATATAATTATATTACTATAATAGTACTAAATAATACCTTAAATTTGTTTATGATTATGAGAAAGTGTACATAAAAGCTGCTTCCTAAAAGTATTATTTCATAATGATCGCGTCTTTACACTGTGCATCAATTCTCTTTAGAGTTAAATGCAATATTTTGTGACTGTCACTTATTTCTGCGTTTGTCTTTTACTTTCTTGAGAAAGCAAAATTTGGACTACGCAACGCCTGAGGATCAGAAACGACACAATGCAACGATTCAAGAGCAAACTGCCACATCAATAATTCAATACACAACTCCTCAAAGCCCGGGTATTGTCTGTTTACTCGCTGCTGTCTGCCACACAGTTACGAATGAGTTCGAGTGCTCGCGGAAAAGGGGTGGGGTATGTGTACGAACACGGTTTACCCGGGTATATTCAATTCACTTAAGTGCACCTAGCCCCTAGGCAAGAGATAAATATCCCACTCCAAATGCGAAACCTGTCCTGTATTAGCACAGTAATTGCTATGGAAATACGACTTAAGGCTATATTTCCTACCGAGGTACTTGGTTATTTCAGGGAATGCCCAGTACTACTTTTAACTCCTTCTCTGGAGTGAAGAGTTACAATCAGTTTCGAGAAGAATTCTGAGAAGCTTTCAAAGTAGTAATGCTGACAGACAGAATATTAGTACGCGAGAACTAAAAAATTAAAGCTGAAATCCTTAATGGAAGACAAAGTAAAAATTGTTTTTGTAATTCGCAAATGCATGAGGTTATCTGCACAATGGTGAGTGAACCCATGAAATTACTGTATTTAGTTTTGGAGCACTTAAATATTTTAATGAAATTAGAAAGCTGCAACATTGTCGAAGCTTTAACAAAGATCTCAATAAGATAGAATTATCCAAAACTTAAAATGCTGTAAGGATTATTCCAATACTAGTGGGCTGCGCCACCTGCTCGCTAACGCTCGCCAACCCCCGAAAATTTCTACGCAAACTTATATGGTTTGCTTCGCAAAAAAAACTCGCTTCGCTCGCTTCTAACTTAGGTACATTGCAAATGCACAAAATTCTAAGAATTCAAAACAATCATTCAAATCCATATAAAAAAAATTTTTTTTAAGAAAAATTACATATTTTTAGTAAATTCTAAGTCATAAAAATAATTTTGAATTCAAATAAATGACATGTAATTCGTTAAACCTATTAGAAATGTACTATAGTATAATTCGCGATATAAATCAAAAATCGTCAAATAAATTCGTAATATATAAATTCATGAAAAAAAGAGCTTTCGACAAAATACTAAAATAGAGATCTATCGACAAAGACTACTCACTTCTGCCTAGCTTAATAGTATGAGATTGCCGCAGCTGATGCTGTCTGGTTATTTCAGTTTCCGTTTCTAAAAGTGCAATATGTTGAGCCACCTCACTAGATTTGGCATGGGACATTTTTAGCGGCAATCATTGGTCGATTCACCATGTAAGAGAAATTGTGACGTAAACAAAACAAAGCAAACGTTGCCTTCGGCGGAAAAGAAATACAGCTAAAATTTGGGAGCCACGTAAGAGAATTATATATATTAGATTTATAGCGGAATAATTAAAAAATGCAAGGGCAGTTTGATTAAAAGCTAAATTTTCAAATTATTTATGAGGATACTCTTTTTAAAAACATTCCATTTGAAAAACCCTCGAGATTGAAATGAAGGTAATAAAATGTTTTACGTATTATGCTCCCATTTGGTAGCGATTTTAAAAACTTGTAAAGTGCCTATCCGGAGCAATACTAAGGAGCCATTTGACGTCAAAATGTCACATTTAGAGAAAGACAATGTTTCTTACGTGCTTTTTAGCACTTCAATTAAGTATTGAACAATTTAAATTACGTAAAGATATTAATTTAAATTCCTTCCTGTATATTCTAATGTTATATTTTGCTCCAGAAAAATTTATACAGGTTCATAAACAAATCATTAAGTGCATGTCATACTGTAGGTAAGCGAAACAAGAGAGTTACTGAAGCGTTTTTTTTTTCACATTTCTATGCATGACTGTAAGTATCTATTTTATTACTAACACTACTGTTATGATGTAATATGCTTACAAGGGTATAATTAAACATTTCTCAGTTTTGATAGTGTGCAATGAGATGCAAATTATTCCAATAAATTAAGAATCTGAGAAATGCTTGTTATTTATCTTTGACAATGCTTGAAGCATGCAGAGGAGATCAATATTGTTGATTACGATAATATTCTGCTTCTAATAGGGTTTTACAATTATGTACATGACAGGCTTTATAATAAATTTAGTTTCACAATCAATAAAAACCTTCATAAGTTTGAAAAAGTTTCTAAAAAAATATTATTAATATTAAACTTAAGAACCGATTGTGTGTTGTTCTGTTCATTGCATGTTTTGTCTTCAAACGATACTGACCACACCCGATGAATATAAAGATATTAGAGCTTNGAGATGTAAAATATACTTTTTGTGTCTTGATTGAATGACAGGTGAAAAACGGCCTTCCCGAAACCTGCATTACGCAAAGTAAATATTTTCTCTCAATCCAGTTATTCTTTGTTCTCACACATATTTGATAAAAGAAACAAAAAATAAAATCTAAAATAAATCATTTTCATTTTAGTGACAACAGCAACTTCTTTGAAATCAGTTTTTCGCAACTTTAAGTGTAAGAAAAGATAATTTTTTTTTCTTTTGACATACGTAAGAAAAGATTCAGTGTTCGAAAAATTTGACTCGCTTTTTTATATTAGGTTATCCTTTTTCTCCGCCTCATTCTTTTTTTCTTAACAAAATATTTTTCTTTACACGTTTGGTGACGAGACCATAGATTCTTTCATTTTAATTTTTTTTCTTTCTTTTTTATTCATGCATTGGAGTTATATTTTGAAGTTTTTCTATTTATGATCAGGTTTTTTTTTCATTTTTAAAAATCAGGATGTCAGTGGGGAAAAGTTTTTGCACCGCTAGCTGGGGCATCG
This sequence comes from Parasteatoda tepidariorum, assembly GCF_043381705.1. Classification (NCBI taxonomy): domain Eukaryota; kingdom Metazoa; phylum Arthropoda; class Arachnida; order Araneae; family Theridiidae; genus Parasteatoda; species Parasteatoda tepidariorum. The sequence goes on from NC_092211.1 coordinate 57,278,694, forward strand.
AAAGGAATTCCTAGTACTTTACCGAACGAGATTTGATTTTTTTTATTTATTATTTTTTTATATACCTGATTTTTATTTTGCTCTGAACTGAGATATTCTCCCAGATTGCATTTTCTTTTTGAAGTGCTTACTATTTTTGTTATTTAGTTTCTATTTCCCTTTCTTTTTAAATTTATGTAGGAAAAAAATAAAAATAAGCAATCATAATAAAGCTGAATATTAATAAATTACTTTTTTAATATTTTTTCATTATTTAGATATCACTGGTTCGTTTTTTTTAAAAAGAAATTAATGATGACTTAAGATGTTTAAGGCATACTTGATTTTTTTTCCAATCTGCATTTTTTTTTACTGAAAGATAAGCAAGAAAAAATGATGTGGTGAAATAAATGTTGATAAATATTTTTTTTGCATATCTTATTAAGTTCTTAATATTTTGATTATTAATAATATGATAATTTATTATAATTAAGACGATAAGGATTTCTAATGTAAGAACTTTCTGTACAACTGCGAAATTTAATAAAGTGACATAATTCTTCAAATAAATAGCATCGTATCTAAGTAGTACAAAACTAGGTACAATATCATGAACATGGTTAATATTAATTTCAATATTAAAAAAATACGCATCTATAATTACATAACTTACATTTCTATTATGACTAATTGTAGCTAATATGTTTTTATAAATTTTTAGTTTCAACGCTAAATAAATTAATATTAAACTAAAGAAATAAATCGATTAGCAATTCGCATAAGTAATTCAAAGAAGCTGAAGTAGTAACATATCTCCTGATTGAAATCCTCATAAGCTTCAATAATATACAAAAATTAAATAACAGTCGACATGTTTCAAGGCCATCAAAAGTTGTTGCCCGTTTTCAAGACTTGACAGGCGTGAATGAAATGAAACCAAAAGAAAATGGAAAAGGAAAGGTGAGAAACAAAAACTCGAAAACCCAAGAAAGTCGAGCCAGGAAAAAGATGAAAATCCGAACTAGAAAAAAACACTGTGCCCGAGAGGCAAATCTGGCTGAAATGCATTTCCACGCGGTATGGAGATGTATGGAGAAACGAATGTTGTTAACAAGGGAATCAGCAACCAAATGAGTAAAACAAGATTCCAGGGAATCAAGAAGAGCTGATGTGATTGGGATGGAAATAATTTCTGTATTGTCGACATTGAAATTTTGCCTAAGAGTCCAATAATGAGAAGTAATTGAAAATTTTGGATTGCTGATAATGAATTGTACAAAACTGATTCGATAAAAATTACCCAACATTTTTGTATTTTCGAGGAGCCAGAAAAATGATATAATTTATCCTATTCTGGAAGTCTTGAACATATATATTCCCGCTGTGTACGGTCCAGAAGAAATGTAATTTTAAGAAGGTAATTGAATATACAATTTATTTGTATTATAGATGTAAAACAAAAAACCAAATAAAAATTTAAAAAGGCATAAACATCTTTTAAGAAGAATTATATAAAAAAAAACACATTTACAAAAAGGATTCCAATAATGAGTGAAAATTTCTCCAATTCTTGATGATGAACGTATTTGTTGTGTTCCATAATTTTAAAATTTAAAGCGCATTTAGTTACCCGATATAACCAAAGTTGCACTGACAAGTCCAACTATTGGTCCAATGATAATCAAAGCTAATAGGATCTTTAATGAGCTTAAATTAGATTTTTTAACAGGCCTTAAAAATGATCCAACGATTGGTCCAATAATAATGATTGGGTAAATGGTCCAACGATTATCAAAGCTAAAATAGGCTCTTGAAGGAACTTAAATTTGATTATGTTAACAGACTTAAAAGTGATTTTAAAATCAAAACAGGAGAGGACATTAGCAATTTTTGCTTACAAACGGGTAAAAATGGTAAAGTATTACATTCTCTGTAAGGATTAGAAGATGAGGGGAGTTTAGGTCTAGTTTGTTAAGCTAGAGCTGAATCAACTGCAGAAGGGTTAAATCCACGCGGTTAGCAGCAAGTGATTTGAGGAAGTTAAGATCGGAGTTTAAAGAAAAGATTCAGAGCAAAGGTTATGTGTGCGGAAAATGAAAATAATTATTACAATTAAGGTGATTAGAATTTGGCGAAATTAGAATGAATAGGCGAAATGTTTACGATGAACAGATGTGGAAATATTATCAGGGTGTTTAGTTTCAAGGACATTTAAAAAAAGGTAAAGTAAAATCAATTTCCGAGTCTAAAATAAATTAAATGCTGGGGTCAACATTCAATGTTTGTTTTTAGCATATTTCTGAAGCTTACGAATTTTTCAATCAAGTAAAATCGGTTAATTAACAAATAAAAACAATTTATCAAGAAGGAAGTAAAATATTTTTTGGAATATTTTATTTTTGGAAATTGAAAAGTTATTTAATGTCTTTTGCACCACCTGGCATCAAATAATTTTGTTTGTTTTTTTTGTCTGACAGAGTAAAGTTAAAACACTTTAGAACATTAATTTCCAAGAACTTCAAAAGTTTATATATATAATTTTGCAAATATAATACTATCAAAAATTAGAGTCTAACAAAACTACAAGTAATTTGCCAATTTTAGAATAAATCTTGAATAAAATAAATAAAAGAAATTTACAGTGTTACGAGTTTTGTGAAAACACGAAGGAGTTTGGTAATTTCTACAGACACGTTTTGGCTGCTATTTTAGTAAAATTAACAATAAAATTCAGTTTTATTCTATGTGAACAAAATTTGATGGACATACTAAAATTAGGTAATTTTATCAGGTAGAACGTAGAATAAAATTTATTTATTTGGCGAAATAAAACTTTCACTTTACTTTCTTTACTTAATATGCGGTTGAAAGGACCATAAGCTAGAAAACCAGAATTTCCGGTAAGCCATTACCATATGAAAAGCATGGTAAAAGCGTTTCTGGTAAAAAATATACATAAATTTGGCAATAAAAGCAAAATATAAAAATTTGGTCATTAAATCAAAATTTGCGTTTTTAAAACAATTCTTTGCGTAATTTTGGGTTCATATAATAACGATTTTGCTGAATATTTTGGTTTTAAAAATTACAGCTCTTATTACTACGAATTTCGGGAAAATTTCATAACGGAAAAGCAAATTTATGTAAATAAATAATTTTCTCTGCCATGCCATGAGGTATCGTGATAAAATTGTTAAATTTTACCACATTTACCAATTTTTAAAGCATATTAGAAAGCAATGTTTATTGTTAATTTTTCCAAAATCATTACCGAACCACTTTGGTCGAAAGTACCGCACGTTTTGGTAATGCAATAAAACCGGAAACACGTTAAATTTCACGATATTCTTGCTGTTTTGACCGTACATTTTTTCCGGGTATAGTTTTGATAGATAGATGTTTTTGTAATATAAGAAGAAAATAATTAAAACTAATACATACTTAGGTATTAAATTAGTAGAGATGAATATTTAAAAAAATATACAACAAACTTTTGAAATCACCGAAGTGTTTCAACATTTCCTTTTCATAAATACTCAAAATAAAATAAGAACACGAAACAAATAATCCTTCGTCATCTAATTTATCTATTTTTCCTCACGAGGAGCATCATCTTCAAATTCTTGAAACATCTTAGATTTAAGACCAATAGCATACATCTCATCCCTCCATTTATCATTCGATCCTATTCAACCTTGGTCACCCTGCAGTCATAAGAACATCATACATAACAGCACGTAAAACCATATTTTACTATCTTCTGGTTGATATCGTTCATATTATTTTATCCCTTAGAGGGGATAATATTTATTGTGATTGTTGATATTTCTCTGTGCCATTTACATTTTATATATGCATGGGAATATAGTCTCAGCTGAAACTTTGTATGATGAAATAAAAACCACTTCAGGATATTAGGGAAAAGAAAGAAATACCCTGATGTACGTTAATACTTTGGGGTAACTGTTTTCTTTTTTTTTATATCTTTTCCTAAATTTATTTCTGGTTTATATTTTTATTGCGGTTGTTGCGTATCGCAGACATATCGCTGTTGCGTATCGCTGGCTGTAGCATGGAAAAGTTTACGATACAGTTTACGATAGTTTACGATAAATTATATTAAAGGCATAATTAAAGTTTAAGATGAATAATTACGCGTACAAATTCAATTGCATGAACCATATTTATATTGTGAAATGTAAATAAATAAATTACTAGGTGAAAAAAATAATATTGTGAATTTTTCCATTTATCTATCGCTTTAAAATTTATGCACTCTCTGAAATAAAACTCACATTTGACGACTCAGGAATCCTCTAGTTCATTAATTTTGCTCTTTTCCTCACGAAATCATGTGATTTGAGATGAAACGCGAGCTCTCAAATATATGACGAAAATAATTTCTCTATTACGGAAAATCATCGCAGTAAAATGTAGGAGAAAGTTAATTAGAATGATGATAATAGGATGAAGAGTAGACGATAGGAAATAAAGTAACGATAAAGTCAATCTTATAGTTGGTGGTCAAGTGGTCGGTCCAGGGCCGCCTCCTTCTTTCGAGGCGGCCCCGGTTGGTCTCGTGATGGTGAGATCCCGGGTTGGAATTCCGCTCCAGCCATGGGTGTAATTTATCTAACTGTCCTTCTTGAGCAATTCAAACGACATTGAGACTCCTGTATAGTGCCTGATATCTACTATGTAAGAAATTTTAAATTCATTAGTCTCTACGAGGTGGTTTTTTTTGTAAAAAAATATAATGACGAAATATTTCTTTCAATTTGACGGAAATTGCTTCCTTAGCGAAGTTGTAATAGTTATTTCCTCGCTTTGACGAAAATTTTTCCCATTAAGAAAACGGAAATGAGCGAATTTCATGAAATTTGAGCATTTAAATTGTACAGTGTGGATTTCACTAAATAATTAAGCTTTTAGTTTGAACTTAGACAACTATATTTAGATAGTAAATGAATAGTGAAGAAATGTAGATGAAACATTAACAAATGAAAGATTGTGATGAATTGCTGTTTTTGATAGCTGTTCTCAATTTCGACGAATTAAAATCTTAGATAAAACATTGTTTAAAGGGAAACTATATATAATGTTCTTAATATATACCTCATATATATAGTGTTCTTAATATATATCTCATATTTACATTGTAGATTAGGTGATAGAAGCAAAATATATGTTGAATAAAATGCCACAATAAATTAATTACTTTTTATAATTTATTTTAATGTAAAGGAAAATGAAACAAATAAAAGCGTTTAGCATTTAAATGCTAAAAATAGTTAAAATAGTTTATAAAGTTTTCGACTTGTAAAAATGTTGCGTAATTGAAATTTTCAACAGTCACCGCTAAGAACTTTAAAAAAATAACTCTAGACCATTATTTTCTTTCTAAGGAAACTAAATCGAAACAAAGTTTACTTATCCCCCATTAACGCAGAAGCTTTTTGTAAAATGAAATTTCAGTAAAAATCAACCGAATAAAACTGATCTTGTTAAGCAAAAAAGAAAAAAGATATTAAAAAAAAGTACAAATAGTTGAACATATTTTCAAGATATACTTTTTCAATAGAAATGAAACTCTTAGCCATTAGTCGCACTTCAGTCTATTTTTCCTTGTGTAACTTGACCCCGATCTATCTTGTGAATGACAGTTTTTTCAGTTTTTGTCCATTAAATAAACAACTTACACTAGTAAACAATGTTTTGTGTTTATTTTTTTATATCCCATTCTTTTCCTTCTTGGCAATAGTTTTCCTCGACAATTGGTTCATTTTCCCATCCCTCATTTCCTTTTGTGACTCGAAAGATTCCAGAAACTAAGCTTGTTTCCTTTGTATTTTTCTACACTGTTTGCAACAATGAAGTAGAGTAAAAAGAAATACATTCTTCTGAAAATTTTTGAAAATTTCATACTGTTCTTTAAAAAGAGTTAAAAAAAAGTAATAGTTTGTAGCCAGACTGAATTATATAAACTCTGTAGAATTTTTAAGAAAGTTAAAAGGGAAAAATAATCATGTAAAAAATAAATAAATAAAAGATTTTAGTTTTTAGAATTTTGGAAGCATAATTTCTAAAAAATACTTAAAAATAGAGATACTCTGGTCTTGTAGAAATATCTTTATAACCAAGATTAATAATAATATAAATACATTAATACAATAATATAATTACAATATAACAACATTCAAATTGCTCAATGGAGCGTTTTTGAAAATTTTTTCGAAGAAAAAAGACAAGAATCTGATTGCACACCGAGAAAAAAAATGCATGGAAATGACATTTCCATTTAAAAACGAATTATGTTTAATAAAACTAAAGTATGTGGTATTTAAACCCTTCATTTGGTAATTTTTCCATTAGTATAGTAGTAGTTTACGGGAAATTCAGGTCTTCAAAGTTATAAATCTAACTACCACTCGTTTAGTACAAAATACAAAACTGTAAAGTAAATGTAACAGACTAAATGGTTTTTTTTAATACGTTTAAAAATGTTATATTGTGATTAATATTATGATAAAATATTATGCCTTATAATATTATGATAAAATATTATGCCTTATAATATTATGATAAAATTACCAATTTTTATCGCTCTTACCAAATGTTATATCATTTATCGCTTTTTTTTTTATTTTAAACCATATTCTATTAGTAATTTTTAAAAAAAACATTACAAAACAGATTCGATAAAAATTGCCCAACATTTTTGTATTCTTGAAGTGCCAGAAAAATGATCTAATTTACCATATTCTGGTAGTTTTGAACATTTATTTTACCTCTGTGTACGGTCTGAAAAATCCAATTTCAAGAAGGTTAATTCAATATACGATTCATTTGTATTATAGATGTAAAAAAAATAAAAATGTAAAAAGGCGTGAACAACTTTTGAAGAAAAATTAAATCCAAAAAAAGCACATTTACAAAAAAATATTCATTCAACTTTTAGAAGCTAAGTACAACATTTATGAATTGTAGAACAAGTGAAAATGTTGGTTTGAAATATGAATAAACAACTGTGATAAATATGTAAACAAACAAATAGTACATATATAAGAACTTCTATTGAAACAAACAAAAACTAAAAGAGAAATACATTTACAAACAAATAGATTGCAAAGATATAATAGCTGCTAAAAATAGCCTCATTTTTCTCATAAAATGTTACTACTCAATGAGTTTCTTTTTATAAAATAACACATTTCTTTTCAATTGAAGCAAAATTCTCTACTGTTCTCATTTTCAATTTATGAACAGTGCATAAATATAACACGGTTACAGTGATTGGCAAGGGTCCAAAGCTTGACAAGCTAATCAATTTCAACCCTTGTAAGTATAAAGCTTTTCAAAGGAGATTGATGGCTTATTCTGCTAAATCTTCATTTTTAGGTTAGGTAATTGGAAATACGGGCAATATAAAATGGAAGCAAAACAAGGAAAAATTGATGGAACATTTTTCATATTTCAATATATGTTTCCTATAACTAGTTATGAGCTGAACAACTGAACAACCTCATCAGTCAAGTATTTTATTTGAAATCGATTGAACATAAATAATTGAATCCTTCCAAGTGATAAAATGGATTGAGTTTGTGTTTATTGAAACAATAAAATATAACGTAAAAAAAAAGAAAAGGAAAACCTGCATTCGGAAGTTATTAATTTTCTTTTCTGATTTTCTGTTTCTTTGTTCCAAATTAAATCAAAAGATGAAACTCCTATGTATATATTGTTTATTAAAAGTTTTCGATATTTATTGAAACGAATTAATTAAGGAAAATAAAAAACGATATGTAAACTTTAAACCGTATTCAGCTTCATTATACCTTTAAAAATTATTCTTCGATAAATATTTGTTTCTCTTTATTTTATATTGATAAAAAATCATAATTTTTGCGAAAACTTTTATTCTTTAAAAAATGCTACTTATATGTATAAAGATTAAGGGAAAAGAACGGTTTACGTACAATTTTCACAAAAATGGCAATTGGATTACTAAGTTTTGGCAAATCTATAACGTGGAAAAACTGGTTTTCCCCTAAAGTTATTACACAGTGAAGATGAGCTGTACTGCTGCAAAACTGTTCCTTTTGGCGAGTAAAATCATTTTTTCTCCGAATTATCATTTCTTGACATAAACCACTCTTCTTCCGTGGTCTTCATATACTTTCACGTCTGCTTCTGTTACGTTATATTGGATATATGCATTTTTCATACTAAATTGAACATTATTAAAATTATTTCTTGAAATGTTTTATTTTGCTTAAAAATTCAGTTTATTTTTAAATTATAAGAAAACTATACATTTAGGAATTAGAAGATGTATAGATTTCCATTCTTACTTTATAATATTCATTCACACGTTGCTTTGCGGACTAATCATACTTTTTTACATTTCGATTAAACATCTATCATTTTTATTATGAGTTGAAGAGACTTCATTTTTAAGAATTCAAAGTAAAAAATCTTTTTTTTTAAATGTATTAAAAATATTTTAAGAATTTCTGCAATATAATTAAGTCGTTGAAAAGTGAATGTTTTTAATATATCTTTATTGTGGCATTACTTTTTCTAGTGTTTAATTTTTTTTTTCAATGCTACCCTATTGACACACAGGTATCAGTAGGGCAGATTTGTTGGCCACACTTTCAGGGCACCATATTAGGAGGGTCAACGTACCTTCCATAGTAAGGGCAGGTAGTACAGAAAATGAAATAAAATCCAAGAATCGTCTTGGATTCGATCACAGGACCTGATGTAAGGGTGTTTCCAATTTAAGTTTCAGTTATAAAAATGCTATGATATATTTTTAATTGCGGAAAAATGACCGTTTCAACGTTTTTAAAGTCATACGAAATCTTTTTGCAGAGAAACAAGAAATTGTGACTCATAATTAATACCTTTGATGTGTTATCTCAATGCGAGGCTTACATACTTGCAACTGAAGGTTTATGTAGTAGCACCGAGTTTGTACAGGGTGGTTGTAGTAAATTTATGCTTCGAAAATGGTTAAAAAAGAAAAACTATTGGACTGATTGTTATCGAACTTGTTAACAGTTTAAGAGAGGTCATATAATTTATTTTCAACTAAAAAGAAAAAAAAGTTTCATTCACCATTCAAATTCACCATTAGGGGAAAAAATTCACATAATGCAGAAAAATAATATTGCAGACATCAGTTTAAAATGTGTTTAATCGTTTCTGAAACTTATTACAAAGTATGTTCAATGTTTTTTTGCATTGTACACCCAATTGAAACTCGTCAGTTAAGACACACAAAACAGAAAAGGAAAGAACATCCATGCCTTGTCCAAGATTCAAACCCAGGATCTCTTTGATGTAAGGGAGTTTTTTACTTAAGTTACAGAAATAAAAAACGCGAGGTTACATTTTCAATTGCAGAAAAATGACCGTTTCGACGTTTTTAAAGTCAAACAGAAATCTTTTTGCAAAGAAACGGGAAATATGGATCATAATTATCACCTTTGATGTACAATTTTAATACAAGGTTTATATATTAGCACCTGAATTTAAGAACCAAAGAAAGCGTAATTTCAGCTAAATGTTATACTACTATTTTTAATATTTTAGAACATTATAAGGGGAAGAAAATTCACTTGCAGTTCTTCTAACATATGCAAATATATCAAATATTCTGAAACAATTTACATCTATCAATTACTTTTATCTCCAAAAATTTAATTTTCGGATTTGAATTTTAAAAATTTTCTGTTTATACATTATATTTTTATGAAAGATATGCAGTTTTCGTTATTTATTTCTCCTGAAACTAAAAGTCAAAAATATTTTCCACTTAAATATTTTTTTCTTGGCATAAACTTCTAAACTACTTTTATTCAATAAATAGTTGGGGATGAAGAATAAAAAAGTGACACCAACTTTCACCGCGTATCACTTTCAAAATATATTGTTTTACTGACGGCTTGAAATTCAACCCCATTTCCGAATTTTAAGGGACGAAAGGGCACAGGGGAAAATGCTGCAGAAAAGTTATTTATTTTTTTTCCTTATTTTTTTGAGAACGTCAAGTTTGTAATCGTAGCCAAACAATAAAAATAAAAAAAAGCCAGTGAAAGAAGTAAACAAGAAAGCTTTTTCACCGTTCAGGAAATAAAGAAACAAAATCGCAGAGAGAGAAGAAGCTTCTCTGCCTAGCAAATCACGCCCCTGCCCTCCCCTGGAATCGAACATCGAGGGTAACGACTGTACGTCCTTCACAAAACTATTCTGGCAACTTTCTTTCGAAAAAAAAAATCTTTTTTTTTTCGTTTTTACTTGGCATTTCATATAAAATGACTTCTCGGCAAGTAGTTTGAACGATTTCATTTCTTTATAGCTTTAAACACAATTTTGAATTTCAAAAATGTGGCAGAATTGAAATCAGTCGGTAGGGTAGCAAGTTCGGAGTTTTAACTTTCGACAGAATACCGGACACTTCTGAAAAATATTTTAAATCTAAATAATGGAAATCTGGATGGTTTAGATACATTTTTTGCATTGAAAATACAGAAATTCGGAGAGTGTTTGATTTTTTTTACTCCAGCTCAGTTTAGGTGATTTGTAGAGGCATGGATTATTGTAAAGTACGTGCTTGGCAACATATGTTCGGGGTATTTGCTATACTGTAAACTCAGAAAAGTTCATTTTTATACAGAGGAAATACGTGAGCGTTTTCATAAGAGTAACTTTTTAAAGGAAATAATACTCTGTATCCCTTTATTTTTCTTAGTTGAAAATGATATTATACTAGTTTCCTTTTAGTTAAAACATATTAAAAGAGCGCAGCACGTAATATATATAGATAGGAAAATAAAAAAAAAAATTAATAACGTGTCTGAAATAAAGCCAAACCATTAACTGTATAAAAAAAATACATTTGATGTATTTGTTAAAAAATATTAGGAAACCGTTAGAAATTCGAAATAGCATTTAAAATACTATGCTTGTTTTCTTTGTTTTAACGTGCATCAACAAGAATAAATATTAATAATATCTACGCAGTTACATCTGCACATGCATGGATGAATCTTTATAATAACATATTCCGTAATCATACATAATAGTATTTTAATACTTCTTCTGTCTCATATAATAATTCTTTCACTTCGAGAACGAGGAATTGCAGCCATAGCAGATGATTATATTGTTCATACATGAAGAAAAGAGCATTAATTTATGATATAAGTTTGCGATTACTATTATTCTGTATAATATTCTCGAAAATCAGTAAATCCTGCAAATATAATTGCCATAGAAATGTGGCGTATTCCCAAGTACAGTGACAGAGATGGCAACTGCTCCCGACACGCCAAAATAATTAAATAAACGGTAAATAACTACTAAAAAAATTTTGAATTATTTGACTATTTCTGCTTTAAAAGGTTCAATATGACTTGAGTATTATAAAGTGGTAAATTATATAAGCCTACGAATTATTTAGAAATAGTGGTGAATAAAAATCTACTAAATTGAATTTATTAAATCAAGAATCACAATTGATAAACTACCACTTTAAAATATATATTTGCTCTCCGGTGCAAGTTGGCATCTCTGCAGTGATAAGCAACCAGTAGTTCCCTTGTTATAGTGATGAAATATTGATTAAAAAAGTTCATATTAGATTTTTTTTTAAAATTCTAATTACTATTGAGAAAATTTTTTTTGAACACTCACGAGTCTCACTAAATAATTAATAGTGTTCGCATTGTTTCCTTTTTTAAACTCGAATTGCGTTGGACTATAAGTTTAACAAAGGTTCAAATTTGAACTTTATAAAATTATTTATACTGCAACCATATCTAATTTTTTGTGAAAGATTATGAAGAAGATTCAATTTTTGTTAAGGTATATTTCAAAGTTACTTAATGGAAGTAATTTTATACAAAAAATATGTAGCTCTTTAGAAAAAAAAATATAATTAAATCTGAACTGTGTGCGATAAAATTTAATGATGTTAATCCATTTAATATGTAGCAAAAATGTAGAGTGGACAAAATAAAGTCATTCTGGAGCTAAAAAATATCAGCTGTGATGTTATTTCAGAATAAAAAAAAACAAAATGTGAAATTATTTCAGAATTAAAAAAAAATATCAGATATGATACTTCAGAAAAAAGTCAGCAGTGATAGTATTTCAAAATAAAAAGGAATATATCAGAATAAATGAATAGCAACGATAATATTATTTAAAAAAGAAAATAAATATCTTTTATAGTATTATTTCAGAATGAAAAAAATATCGTCTGTGATATTATTTCAGAATGAAAACATATCAGATATTGTTTTATTTCAAAATTAAAAAAATCTGAACTATAATATTATTTCAGAATAAAAAAAAATACTAGTAATGAAATTATTTCAGAATAAATAATATCAGCTATGGTACTATTTCAGAATAAAAAAAATATTAGTTTTGATATTATTTCAGAATAAAAAAATACACCTGTTCTAAAATAATATCAAAATAAATACATATCAGCTATGTTATTATTTCAGGGGAAAAATATCAGCAACGGTATTATTTCAAATTAAAAAAATTATATAAACTATGGTTTATTTCAGAATTAAAAAATATCAACTGAGATATTATTTAAGAACTTAAAAAATTTATATATATATATATCTGTTTTATATTATTCCAGAATAAAAAAATATATATATCAGCAGTGTTCTAAACTTTTTTTTTATTTATTTTATTTTTTTACAGTCTGAATAAAGTTTTCTTTTAGACTTTGATTAAAGTAACTAACAACTTGTTTTGCTTAAAAAGTGTTATTAGGAAACGCTAAAATAATAGAAGTTAAGCAAATTTTAATAAATAGTATTGATTTATATACTGCTCCAAAATTGAAATATCCTTTTTACTGATATTATTTCAGTCAGAATATTATTTCGCTCTATGAGACTGTTTGATAAGAACGCCTACCGAGAATTAATTATGATCAAATACATTCATAGTTTATCTATCATCGTCGAGCGTAATATAAACTGCACATTCAAAATTCTATAGAATACCTTTGTTCAACCGAAACACCCGAAATAATGCAGGAGTAATTAAGCCGTCACTTCTTTGGATGTCTCACAACCTATTCAATTCAGTCTCTAAAAGCATTTTTCTTTCCTACACGGTCGGTATTCTATTCACAGATTATCGATCAAGTCGACTAGTGGTTATAAATCCCGTAGAGGTAATAGGAAACCCCCTTCTAACTGATGAACTGCCATCAGAACTTCTATTCGTGGGTTTGTGAACTTTCAACACCGGTTAAAAATGACACCTTGATTAATAGGCCTACCAGGCTTCCTCTGTATGAAGGGAACTCCATCAGTTATTTAAACGTTCACTTTTAGGAAAACCTCTGGACTGGTGCCTTTTGGTACCTGATCCCAACGATTTCCGGGAACATGAATCAAATTGCAATTCACCACCACATTCTTTTCGATCCACCTTTCTCTATTCGACGATGGAAAGGAATTGGTTTTGGAGATAGAAATTCGAAATCACGTCTTCGAACGGGACAAAAAGTATTCATCAATTTCTGAAATGGACGCTTGGTCGTTTGCAGTTGTGAATACTTTTTGGCGCAATATCGAAGTTTTTGGCGCTGTAATGTTACGATAAAACGTGGATCTTCTTACCAACTGCCTTGATGCGCAATAAATTGAAAGAGTAGTTATTGAAATATTGAGCCAATTTTAAATAGTAGTTTTAAAACTACTTTTTAAAACTGGTATCAAATATTGCTTACGTGTCATTTAGAGTAGTTGTTTTGAAAAGCCAGCTCAGTCAATATTTTGTTTGATAAAATATTTTCCTCCTTTGTTTGCCAATTTTAAAAATACTTTATTAACCACAGCAATGATTCTGTTAAAATAATAACCACACTAATTTCTGATTTATTTCATTTATTTATTTTACTCTTAAATATACAATTCAGCTTTTCTTTTACGTTAAAAATCAAATTAATAAAGACAATGAAACATCTCCGAAAATCTTTTTTTTAAATCTTTTTTTTATTTATTGACATACTTAGATAGACGGCATATCACCTGGGTGAACAAACACTACCGCTTCACCCCAAGTTCATTAACACAAACTCAGTGGAGTTCCTGCCATCTTATATTCAGAAAAGGCGCGGACTGGCTGGATATCCCTTGGACACGGGGAGATTTCTCAGTGGTAAAGATTGACAGATTCATGTCGACTTAAAATGTAGGAAGTCTCTGTTATCTTTCAATCTGTTTTAGTTGTATTTCAATGATGCGCCATATTACATGGTAGTACTGAAAATTGGGTTGTTGGATGCCTTACTAGTTCTTTCTTTAGTTTCTTTAGTTCCTTTATATCTGCCAATACATCAGTTCAATGAAGGAAAAGAATTAGTTTTGAAAATAGGAAAGGGAAATCATGTCTAAAACGACAGAAAGAATTCATAAATACTTGAAATGGAATTTTGGTCTTCCCAGTGGAGAATATTTTTAATGCAATATCATATTTTTAGTACCTACTACTACTATTCAAACGTATATATATATGTATATATATATATGGAATGTAAAATAGTAAAAATATTATTATAGTTTTAATTTACTAACATTTCTTCTTGAGGAATATAACTAGTATTANTATATATATATATATACGGAATGTAAAATAGTAAAAATATTATTACAGTTTTAATTTACTAACTTTTCTTCTTGAGTGATCAAATTTAAAAAGGAATATAACTAGTATTAAAATCTGTTAGCTCGTTCATATCAACAATTTCTGCCAATTCATATATATTTACTCAAATATATATTTTTTGAATTTTTATTTTATGAAATACAATTTTTGAGATGAAAACTGTCTAAAAATATTGTTAAGCCATGATTTTTTGCCTAAAATTGCCAAATTGTTACAAAATTAGTTTCTCGCATCATCTGTTAAAATGAATATAGTTCTGTATCAGAAAACAAGTGCCTAATTTATTTTAAAAACAAAAAATTATATTGTATGTGTATTGAGTATGCTTTGTTGTCGTTTAGAAATATAAAATATTTGCAAGATATAATAAGATTTCTTTATTAAAAAATAATTCTTTAATCTACTGAAAAATTAGTTTATCGCAACTAAAAGGATATTTTTAGCATTTTATGCAATTTATTTATTTATTATTATTTTTTTTCTAATTTTACAACTTCTCCACAATTTTTATTTTATGTTTTGTTTTCGCCTCGTTCAGCTTTATAACAGTTTTCTCCATCTTTTAACTAACGATTGCATTTCAGAGAAATAAGTAATTAAACCAGAAATCCGGCCAGCATTCTAAGCGGAGAAAACAACTTTACTAATTACGGTTTTAACGATTCGCTAGCAAAGGTGAAAAATAAAATTATATGATGGAAGTGTGTGTAACATTTTATTATTAAAAGAGTAGAATTTTGAGTAAAATACCTCAATTATTTATTTTTTATGATGAAATTCTGAAATTTAGAAACATAAATAGGTATACTTAATATAATTTTGAACACCAGATTTCTGGAATTTTAAATGATTTTATTGTGAACTAAAGGTTTTTGATAAGACGTTTAAAGGATGTTTTTAATATTTCTTGCGATTTAGTTCCAAAATTGTTCAACTTAAAACAAGCTAAACTGTCTATAAAATAATTAAAATTAAATAAAGATACGTGTAAAATAAATGTGATTTTTTTTTCGCTTATGAAAGTTTGAATATTAGTCTTATTAACGAATAGTATAGCTACAAAAATTTGCGCATTTGAAAATTTTAACTCCAAGTTTGGTTAAAAGATAGAATATATCTAAAAAATGTATGACTATGAAACTTTAAAATCCAGTTCTAAATCTAGATTGATGATTAATATGGTTGGCTTCATTCTACTAAAAAAGCAGTTTCGTTAGTTTCTAGTTCATTATAAGATACACTGTCCAAATTCTTCAGCAAATAGACGGAAGTGTATAGCTAAGTATTAAGCAATAGTGTATTGCCAAAAAGTAAAGTGAAACAAAGTAAAGGAATGTAAAAGTTTTATTAAGTATTTGCTTTTAAACACTTTATTTTAACTTTTTACTCTTAAATATTTAAAACACTATGTATATATATATATATATATATATATGTTACTCTTGTATGATACTATAAATCGAACTGTATTTTATCGTCTCCGTAGGCGTTTTTCTTTTTTTTTTTTGAAAAAAGATGCTGTTTTGATTTTCTGTATGAAGATTCTGTATTTGAAAAAAATAATGTTTGCGGCAATATGGTATTTGAGATGCCTTTTTAACATTTTCTGAAATATTAAGCCAATGAATAGAATGGCATTAGTTTCTATACGAATTAAAACAATAAATAACTTATTGCGTCTGTGATGCTTTTAAGCTACAATATAATTACGTTAACATTATTTGCCTAGCGTATTTTGCTTTATACTAAGACTTTTTATTTAAACAATTTTAAAATCAATTGAGATCGCTGAAATATGCTAAGCTAAACAATATTAAAATCAATTGAGATAGCTGAAATATGCTTAGCTAAGTAATTTTAATATCAATTGACATCATTAAATTCGAAAGAGAAAAAAGCAGAACATATTCACCCGTTTACCAAAAATAACAGGAAACAGCATACGTATTCTTATTGATTGTTTATTAAAAAACGATCAACTAAATCATGAAAGACAATTTCAGTTACAACATATGTCATGCTGATGCAAGATTTAAATAATCAAGTATTACTGATGGAGGCTAGGTAACGTAAAACTTTGATGATGATTTCAAAAGGTAACTAATTGCTAAATTTAACTTTTTTAAATATTTGGAAAGAACCTAAGTAAATTAGGTCTGCATCATATTTTTAATATTTTTGAAATTAATATGAAATAAGATGTAGGTAATCTTGCAAATTCTTTTATTTTTCAATGTTTATATTAAAAGATTAGATTATAATATATATATA
>NC_092211.1:57295700-57328086 GCF_043381705.1 Parasteatoda tepidariorum
AGTGATTAGTACATTCATATATATATATAAACCTTTGGGGTTGTCAAGCGTTTGCAAGTTGGGGAAAGAGTCCACTACTCACATTGGCATAACACTAAGTGCAAATGGGAAAACTGTAAAATTAGTTTCAGTGCTAACTAAAACTGTACAAAGTTGCAGTGAGAAAAAATAAATAAATGTGTACTTAAGTCTACGAAATACTTCAAAAAGCTTCAAAAGCCTTTCTTCCAATACCTGTCATTTTGACCCCTGTTTGCAATATATCGGTAGCTCAAATCTGCATAATTTATAAATTTTTAAATGCAATGCTTCATTACATAGAAGTCTAGCTCTTACTCAAATGTTTCACCTAATTTGAGGTCTGGCACAGCATTTATTATGATAGAATACTACGTTTCAGTGGAAAAAAATGTAAAGGAATGTGTACTAAAGCTTGATAATTACTACACAAAGCTATGGCTTCCTTCGTTGAAGTTTCAAAAGTACTAATTTTTACCCATTGCTTGTACAAATCTATCTAATTTAGAAATCTTTAATACAATCCTTTATTATATAATCAGAATTATTTATTTTTATTAACTTTTATTTACTTTTTGCACGTAATTCACAGGGGAACAAAGTTATTACTAAGGTCTAATGTTAAGTTTCAGTGGAAGAAAATAAAGGGATGTGTGTTAGAGCTTAGTAAATACTTCATAAAGCCTTCGCATTCTTTTTTCAATTTTGAAACCAGTCATTTTTAAATCTTGTAATTTTATAAATTGTCTATACAAATATGTATAATTTATAAACCTTTAACATAACGATTCATTATATAGACACAAAATCATACTTTTATTCCTATTTTTTCTCATTATTCATAACATGGCACATTAATTATGATAGTCTAATGCTAAGTTGCAGAGGGAAAACAAAGTAAAGGAATGTGTACTGAAGCTTAATAAATACTTCATAAAGCCTCAGCATTCCTCCTTCCAATTCCAGAAGCAGTCGTTTTTACCCCTTGTTTGTAGCTCTCTCAAACTGCAACCGTCGTAAATTCGCCAGCGAAAATGGCACTGGTTTCACTTTTGTATCCCCATTTCGTGGCTTTACAGATGAGTTTCTGTTCGGAACCATTAAGGAGTAATTACTGTGGACATAATGCAGGGGAGTTGTAACCAACACTTCTCGTTGGACTCCGTGACTACGTAGCCAAGTTTTATCTTTAACCCGAACTCAGCGACTTTCTTTCACAAGCAACAGTTTTCTCTATATCTAATGCGAAGTCATTTGCAGGGTTTTCTGAAGAACTGCACTTAAGAGTATCGCTTTAGAGAAGTGTTGCACTCTGTCTCAGTCCCAGGAAATATTCTTCTGCGTAAATAATTAAGAAGCCACAACTTGGGAGGGAATATTTCTGTATTTATAGTTCTGAATAAGAGTTGCATGTAAAGTTGCTTCATTATTGGTGCTGGGCCTTAATTGCTAAGGAAGGTTTGCCATTGAGTCACGTAGGCTGCGTTTACTATTTATAGTTTCCAAAAATGAGTGATTAAAATGCTATCTAGTGTGTTCCTTCGAAATGGAATGATAATAATAACAATATCAAATAAAATTTGAATGATGAAACAGAGCTTCCAAAAATTGCTTTAATTGTTATATAATGAATAATTTAGTTACAATTTTTCAAATATTTCGCTTTTATACGTTGTTAAAAGATAGTAACAGAACTAGATTATATTACTTTGAAATATTTTTAAACGCAAAAGCTTATAGTGACTATACATGGCTTTCAGCGAAGCAAGAGTTCAGGAGTTTATATGCTTAGGAGTTTATGAAACTTATTATACTTAGTTTTATACGAAGCAATTTGTACTAATAGCTTATTATACTAAGCTTATTATACCTATACTACGTTATTAAAATAAAAGGATCTTGTTGATAATCTTGATTAACTTTACAAGGAGTCATTTTTTTCTAATATATAAGTAAACCAATACCGCACGAGCCTAAAGTGTGCCAAAGCAGGAGGGAACTTGAAAGTTAAGCTCCACAGTTTCAAAGTCAATGACATGGTGATAATGTGGTGAGAATTGCGCACCGGCTACCTTTATTTCCTAAACCAGCTTATACCTGCTGATTAGCTTCAAATACCTCTAAGAGATAAAAATCCAACCCATAACAATAACCGCTCAGTGCTTTAGATTTCAGTGATCAGTGATTAGTACATTCACTTTGGGCCTATCGTTGTTCACGCACTACTATTCTATGTATTATTCATTTGTATATTATTTCTGTTACATTGAGCAATTCAAAACATTATCTGAAATAAAGAAAATATAAATTAGTCGATAGTTTTTCAACTATGCCTCTATGATCTTTTTTTATCATACTTTAGTTTTGAATATCTTTATTACATTCAATACGTTCGTTAAATAACTAATTTTTTGAAGTATACTAGTACGGAATTGATTAAGCAACACTATAATTAATTTTAAAATTTGTCTTTTAATTTATCACTAATCAAAAATTTGTCTAAAATTTATCTTGAGTTTAGAATTTATACCTTAATTTAATAGATGTTAGAGAATTTGTCTAAATTTATTAATCTAAAACAGAACAATATGTTTGAGCAGTGATAATTTTTATGAAGTCAATAGATTTAAATTATCTTAATTTTTGCAAAACTATTGTATTGTTCCATATGACTTAAGGAATTATCAATAAAACTTATAACAATTTACAAAACTATAACTGTTTTATAGATACGTGTTTTCTTAGACAATATGAAAAACTTTATTATTGCAATGTTTTAATAATTGATGCTTTGATTTATAAAATTTTATAACGTTTAAAAATAATTTTAAAAATAAATTTTAATTTTTAATTAACTTTAAATTAATATTAAAATTAGCAAATTAGTTATTACTGTAAAGATTTATTCACCATGATGATTTTTCATTATTATTTCGTACGTTGTACTTTGCACTGAACGTAACTCTCAAGCTTAGCAGCTAAACTTCTATCATATTTTAACACAGGATAACTACAAAATATACTCTAACATCCTACATGTACAACACAACATCTAATGAATATATTCATTAAAATTGTACGAGCAAGCAGGGGTAATATAAACAAGTTTAAATGACCGTCTTAGAAAAACACCTTAATAACACTTTACCACAACAGCAGATTGATTGCGTACCAGCTACAGACAATGAACTCTTGCCTCAGCCTATGTGATCTCCAAATCCTATCCCATGTAATTTTTTTTTCCGGGAGTTTTTCATATGTTCCAAGTCCAAAGATGTGGCTGACTTTAAAATCCGTTATAGTACTGTTATTATCAGCATCCATAGCATTTTGAGATTTGATGAATTCCGTATAACAACAGGAGATTATATAGAACATTTGTGATGCGTGAGCTCAAAAGTTGCTTATGTAACTGTGTATATGCATTTTTAAGAAATAAATTTTATTACACTTTGCATAGTGCTCCTATGAAAAGATAGCATTCGTTTTAAATTACCTTGTAAAATGTATTTGCCATTTTTTACGTTAGGTTTTTGTTTTATTTCCATCTTTACAACGTTTTTATACTTTTTGAATTGAGAATCCTTAACAAAAAATTAGTTTAAATAATTTTCTTTTAAAAAATCGAACATCAGCTTCAGCATCAAAAATGAAGTTTACGCGTCATCTCAACATATTAAACTCCATTCAATAAAGTGAAGTTTTTCATAGTGAAGATTATTACGTTAGACTACCAACGTTCCCAGAAATCGACCCTTGCACGTATACCGAAGAACTGAAGAATTTATTCTCAAGTTCTCGAGTATGGTGAAAATGAAGTACTTTTGTAAGCAACAATCAAATTTGACTTTAATGAAGCTTTTCCTGCCGTTCGAAGACTTCAAAAGGAAAAGAGAATAATAGAACGAAGAAGTTTTCTTCTCTTTCCTAAATCAGTTCGCAGTGCCTTTATTAGATTACGGTCGCCAAGCAGAGAAAATATTTTGTGAATTTCTACCTTTATTAAAGAGAAAATGCTTTGTCCTTTTCTTGGAATCATGATATTGCTAGATATTTCTTTATTTTCAGTGTATTTCTAGCGATAGCCATCATATGTACATTCAGCTACATAATTTAGTATGTATCGTGTTAAAAAAGTTTAAAAATAAGGAGATTGAATGGAAAGAATTCCGATTGCAGCTACATTATAAGAGAATGCTTTATCACTCCGAAATTCAATTCAGTAAATCATGATATTGTTAAAAACTGCTTTTAAGAGATGGGAATAATAATCCGTGATATGTTGAATTTCGCATGATGGAATGTCAAACGATATTATGACATTTATAATGATATATCTGATTGATTTTATTTTAAATGTATAAGTGTTGCCGAAATTGAAAGTGGAAAAATTGTCAAAACAAATCTCTAGGGATGTTCCCATCGCGTAGGTAGCAGGTCTATGCTATCCCTTACAAAAAATAAGGTGTTTTTGAGGTTGTTTGGGGATTTACTGTTGTAAAAATACACCTGAGGTAGAAAATGAGGTTATGTTTATCATTAAAATAACCTCATTAATAAACCACAATTTCAACCTCATTTACACCTCACTAAATTGACCTCAAATGTAACTCAAAAATAATTTTATTTTAGATCATGTAAAATTATCCACATCTCAATTAAACGTATTTACTTGATGTGTAAAAAAAATAATCCGTTCACCTCAAAAACAATCTCCCTAAGCTGGATTACTCTAAAGTAGATTTCCACCAACTTCAAAACAACCTCAAGTGTGAATAAAACAACTTCATACACCTTGAGAGGTTGATCTTCTAAGGTTGTTTTTAAAATCAAATTCGAATAAACCTCAAATCAAACTTGACACCTCAAAACAACATTCATATAAACCTCAAACTACCGTAAATTTTTGTAAGGGATTGCTTAGTGGTTAGTTCAAAGATTCCATCATCTCGTCGAAAGACTGGCAACGCGCCCCCTGTTATGCTTTTTTAAATGAAAAAATGGAAGGTTACTGGCTGACAGATCTGGACTACACCGTGAGTGTTCCAACACTTCCCACGTAAGGTCTTCCGGATTTCACAGGAGACGTCTGGGTGGGCATGGAAATGCAGAAAGATCATATGTGTTAAGAAATGCCCTGGCAGTTTATTTTTGATTGCTTTTCGTAGTTTCGTCAGAGTACTGCGATATTGTGTTGAATTGATAGCATTTCCTTGGTGCAGGAAATCAATTGTTGTTCCGATTTTAACTCATTCATCTATAGCATGACTTTATTGTGCCTCGATTTCTCTATCACGAACACCTTTCACTGTTGAACGTCATATTCAGTGCATACCTCCTACAACCCTTTATAGCCATATACGGTGGAGCTGCTATAGTTACAGTTACAACTACTTATAACATAATTAATAAGGATCATGTTGCAAAACGTTAATAATTTTAAACTAATTATTATTATTAACTATGAACTATTTACTTTAATCATTAATTGTGAAGAAATGGATTTTTTAAAAGTAAAATCACATCCCTGCTGTATAAGTTCAAAAAAAGCACAAAACTTTTGTAGATTTTTTGAAATCATCATACTGTTAAATGTTTCTGTATTTTCAGTAAATTTGCAGATAGTAGCATATAGTTCTGAATCATCTAGTATATAATTACTGCATATATAATTTAGTACATATTGCATGAAGAGTGCTTAAAAAAACTAGAGGCTGAATGAATTTTACAAATAATTCCGGTAAATGCAACGCTAGAAGAGATAAATTCTACAATGCAGAGTACAATTATTGGAATAATAATTTTAGATCATACTTTAATTTAACTTTCAATAGACGTGTAAAGATAACCATCAAATATAGCCTTAATTTTTGCGATATACTATGATGAATAATATTATAATTCGTGATATAATAATTTTGTGACTACTGATTACATTATGTATACGAATCTTGTTGCAGAACTTTCTAACTAAGAAAAAAAATTTATTTTAAGAACAAAATCAGAAATATCCAAGGTAAGAAGATATTTTGACTAACCAACAATGATATTTTAATTTTTGGTGATGCATAGAATAATACCATGATAAACTTTGATGTTAAAATTTTAAAATTTTTCGGAAGTATTTTATTTTGAAAAAAAAACTTGTGATTGCATAATGCATTTATAACATGTTTAAAGACTTTCTTATGAAGAATGAACGTTTAGAAGTGATATAAATAAACTGAGCTTTCATTATAAAAAGATTATATTTTATTATTTCATTAAATCAAATACGTTTTATGAAAAAAAATTTTGGAAAAAAGACTAAACTCGAGTTAGTTAAATAGATTGAGAAAAAATATATATTGAGCAATAAACGCGGCAAAGCATGGCACTTTCAGAAACGAAAATTAAATATTAAAAAGAAGGCAACAATTTAGAAAACATTAAACTTTATAGTAGTCTTTTAAAGTCATTTTTATAGCAACATGTCATAGATTATATTTTACTAAAATGTCTCTTATTAACCTGCTTGTAGTTCAGCCTTTTACATTTTAGTTTAATGAATCCTCTTAAGTAAAATGTTGAAATCTATTCTTAAATATTAAGCAACTATGTCTATCGTAAAAAAGTCTGTTCAAAACATTTTCTTACTTAAGTTTCCATATAAGTGTGTATAATCTTAATATTTATTCGTTTCATATTAATTTAAACACATATCATAAGAAATGCGTAATATAAAAAAATACACATACATTTTTATTTTTAAGGTTCTAAAGCTTATTTTTTATAGCAAATATAATAAGTGGTTTATGGAAAAAAAATTGCGAGTCAATATTTTGAGTTTCACGAAAATTCTCATATTTTTCATATTGATGAAAAAGAGTTAAGGTTCACATATAAAAATATGAAAATATAATCCTTCAAAGAGATTGATTTTTCCAGAAAATATATCGCTTGAAAGAAATGATTTTTCAGAGAATATACGACTTAGAAAAAAATGTAACGCAAAACCAGGTTTCATACTGGAATCAAATATTTATATTATGATCTGCATATTGTTTCTTTTTTACTTAGCGTTTTTTTACCAAATATTTATGGAGAAAAATGTCATTTAAATCTGCAAGTTTGACATTTTCATTTTATGATAAACAATATGAGTAAGATCTTTATAACGAAGTAAAGTCTAAATTGATTTTGCCAGAAAAAAAATTTTTTGGAACATCTTTCTAATCATACATAAGATATTAAAAATATTTTTGGATTTTGGAAGAAGAAAAGTATTGTGTGATACCAGTGTCTAGCTGCAATTTTAATATGGTGCACTATATAATCTTTTGAATCCGTTTCTTTCTTTTTTTGCATTAGATATTAGATATTTTTATACGAAAGGATTATTTGATTTCAATGAAACTGCTTTCATATAAATTATAAAAAATAAAACACGAAAATATTTCATAAAATGAAAGGTATATAGACAAAGATATTATAATTATTATAGAAGAAGTAGTAAAAATTGCTAACCTTTTCATATTTAGACTGTCTCACTAGAATTGACAAGGGTAAACTTTCTCTTTAATCTTAAAAATAAAGCTTATTTTATTCCAATAATTTTTATATTCACTGTAAAAATTAGGAGAATTAAATCCTAGAATGCTTAATGATGAGGAATTAACGAACAAGTACTTAAAACGTCCACTTGACGTAAGCAACTTTGTAGTGTTTTCTACCTGAAAAAGAAATCTAAAATAAATACTGCACTTTATGACATTTCTAAAAAAAAAGCAAAACATAATTCAAGTTAAAAAAAGACAAACAAATTTTACAGAATTAAACCATAGACTTGATATTTTTTTCGTTCATATGGTAGGGGAGGGTGGCCTAAAGCGGGTAGGTTAACAATAAACTCTCAAAAGTTGTAGTTTTTGGGCTTTTATCGCAGCGTTTTTGATTTTATTTCTTAAGAGAGATCTTGAACTTTAAAATAAAAAATGATTATTGCGTTATTTTAAATTTTATGATTATTTATTATCAAAAATAAAAAACACTGAAAAAACCCGCTTTGCCCTACAAGGGGCCTAAAGCGGGTAAGCCGTTCGGGCAAAGCGGGTAAGCACCATAGATTTTACAAATACAAGCGCATATTAATTTTCTTAAACATTAATAATGAGACCTTAATCACACGTATAATAAACGTTAAAAATAACATTTAAATAACAATTTTAGACTTATTTTATCAGTCTCAAATTATGATTTGTTATTCTTGACATAGTTCGCAAAAATAAGACCTTCTTCTTGAATAAGTTGTGCAAGCTCCATGAGCCCAGTCTTTACAATTTCCACATTCAATCCAATCTTCTAGCGGTGGGTCCTCATAAGGCCCCCCACAAACAAGACAAAAATACTCTTTCACAATTTTTTTCTCTGAAGCTCTTTGTTTTTTAGTTTTACCTGGTTTACTTGTCGAAGGAAGATTTGTTTAATTTTTTTGAACAGCAGCATTGTTACTAAGACGTTTCTTCTTTTCTTCCTTTTCTATTTGCATATTTTTAAATGGTGAACTTGTTAAGACTTCAGCTCTTTGAGTTTTACGTTTACGACTAGTTTTGTTCGGAGTAGGTTTTGGTAGCGGTCTAATATCCAAAGGCTTCACATGAGGTGTCAATGGCTCTTCTACTGGTTGAAATGAATTGTCACTAGTTGTCGTAGAACATGAAGGATCATCTTCAACAGCTGGATCATACGAAGTTTCTCCGTTTGTGCGTCGTAGCGAAATCCTTGAAGCTTGAGAGTAATTGTGATCCACGTTTTCAAATACAGATGTAGAAGTAGAGCAATCAGAATTATTAGAAAGACGACCAGCATCAGTAGATTGGATCTGCGATGGGCTATCGTTGGTGTTTTCAATAACTTCAGCCCTGTCTGTCAGACTAGCTGGCAAAAAGTCAGCATCACTAAATATGTGTCGGTTCGTGGGCCATATTCCTGAGGATTTAAATCCTTGAACAGCATTTTGTGCACTAGCTGCTTTTGAATATGCTTTTCCAACAAGTGAAGCTACGTCGTACTGAGTAATTATTCTACCTACATGGCCTCGTTGAAAAATAGAAACTTCTTGTTCAAAGTAAGTTTTGAACGGTCCATAAACGCAACGGTCCAGAGGTTGCATGCGATGAGAGGTTACATGCATAACAAAAATTACATTATTTTGTCTAGCATATTCAAGGGCCTCAATATATTTGTGAGATTCATATACCCGCTTTGTCCTACCCGCTTTGCCCAAAAGCATATTTTTCACTAAAAAAGTTATAACCTTAAATAAAAAAAAATTTAAAAAAAATTTAACATCGTAGTTTATAGGGGAATAGTGTTAGAATAATATAATAATATTGACAATAAAAAAAAAATAAGCCGGCTTTCGACTAGCCACAAGTTACATATCTTGAGTTTTTTTAATAAACTTATTAATTTTTTTATTTTGTGCTTGGTTACGCCATGTCGCTTTACTTCTGCTCCGCTAGGACTGATTGAAACTCGTGAGTATTCGGGTAATCACGGTATACTTGGATATCGGCGCTTGCAAGCCATGCGGCGGGATACGAATGCCTACCCGCTTTAGGCGACTTACCCGCTTTAGGCTACCCTCCCCTAATGGTTTACCGTTAATTCCGTATTTAAAATTTTTGTTCTTATTACTACTCATTTATCAGAAATTCGAATCTGAGAAGTAAATTTAACCAAAATGTTGGTTTTCATTTTATTCTCTGATAAAATTACCCAATTTTACCACATTTACCAAATTTTATCATGTATTTATGAAAGTATATTTTATTGTTAAGCTTACGAAGATCATTACCAATATACTTAAATAAAATTACGGATCTTTTTGTTCAAGCCAATTGAGTCAGAAATGCTCTAAATTTTATTATATAGTTATTAGTAGTTTTGATCATTCCTTCTTTCGCAATGCACAGTTGTGTAAGTGTTACTGACTTATGCGGGAATGAGAATATTTTCCTTTTCCAGAAACCTATTTTATTATTATTTTAGCAAATCTGATTTTATGCAAGACCGCTGCCAGTGATACTCAAGCTCTGTGTTCTACTAGGATTTGTTTCTTTACGAACAATCCATGGCAGGGCTGGGACAAATTGGATAAGACTGATTTAGAGATGTAAGAGGTTATCTTTGATTTCGGGAAAACTTACGGTACCAATGAAACAAGATTTGAATTTTTTTTTCTTTATTTAAAAATTAAATATTATCAAAGCATTCATATTTTTAAGCATAATTATTTTAATCTTTGCATTACAAAATTATTTGATGTGTTTTATTTGTCAAAATTATTTGATGCGTTTACAATTATGTATGAATTATGCATTAAAAAAGTGATTATTCTTGAATTTAATTCCGTGTGATGAAAATTTACAAAGAAAAATTACTATTTTCTGTCATTAATCGAATTTACAGGGTGATATTCGTGTATATTTGTGTGAATATTCATGAATATTTGTGTGAATATTCGTGAATATTTGTGTTATATCTGTGAACTGAGTTTTAGACAAAATGAATGATTAATCTACTAAAACTTATCTCATTTTATCCCGTAGATCACAATTTTTGTTAGACTTCACAATTTAAGTTTCAGCTGTTAATTAATTTAACCGAAAGCGTTTTAGTACAAAATATGTTTAGAAAGCGTTTTAGAAAAACATGAGTGACTAATTTTTCAATAAATATTTATATAAGTAATACTTAAAACTTGAAAAAAGAGATTTAAGAGAAGAGAAAAAAATTCTCAAATCTTCTGTTTTTTAAATATTGTGAAGTCTAAATCAAAATATTTTTATTTTTTATTAATTTCACGTGTAAGAACAAATAAAAGGCTCTCTATCGATTGTTATGCATCCAAACTAGTTAAACTGTTCGCTATTATCAGATTTCTACCTTTAGGAATTATTTCAGATAAAAAAAATTCAAAACTAATTTAATACATTTACCTTAATTTTCAAAGCCGATTTTTATGCAAACATAATAGAGAAAAATGTCTAGCTTACATTTTTTTCTGCTTATTTGATTAGTCTTATATTCAAACATTTTGTATTTGGCATTCGGAAAACTTAGTTACTAAAAAAGAAAGACTTGAATTTTTAAAGATCATCGAACAAAAAAATTAGTGACTTAAAATTTCCTACTGCGTTCCCTATTGTTAAGCTAAGCGTTTTTAAATACTTGCTGAAGGTTTTTCGAACATATAAACCTAAACCGAATCGTTTGTCTTTTTTTCAGGAAAACAAAACATGGTTTGAATGTAAACTTTAGATCATGTTTAATAGCAGGAACATCAGTTATTTCTTTTAAATCTGAAATTTACAAACTGGGATTTTCTCTTGAAGACATTCTTACCTTGTAAACCAAAGTGGAAAGCAGTCGTATCCATTACTGGAAAGGAAAGAAACTTAATGGTTATTGATTGCTCAACTCTGGTAATGTTGGTAGCCTAAAGTACACGTACCTTATGCTCCCTGGGGTAACTATTGTAAACGTGCCTTGGCACTCGTAAAATATCCATTCCCATAGAATGTTTTTTTTCTCTTTCCCCAAGTGAAAAGAATGGAGGCAACTTTCCGCCTAAAGCATATAAAACGATCGTTTGGCAAGCTCAGAT
Source organism: Parasteatoda tepidariorum (assembly GCF_043381705.1). Lineage (NCBI taxonomy): Eukaryota > Metazoa > Arthropoda > Arachnida > Araneae > Theridiidae > Parasteatoda > Parasteatoda tepidariorum. The sequence goes on from NC_092211.1 coordinate 57,307,369, forward strand.
GGAATTTTAGAGTTTTACTTTGGCGATATTTTTAAGTACTTACACAGGTGAATTTACTCTGGGTCATAAAATGAGAAAAAAGTGGACATTATTTTAAAATCTCAAATACCAAAATAAATATTGAGCGTAGAAATGGTGAAAAAAGCTATTTAATGTCGTACTATTTTAAAATGTTTCTTAAAATATGCAATAAAAATATTAAATATTTTTACAACTTGAAATCAAAAGGAGTATTTTTTTTATTTATTTTTATACATTTCCTTAATTGCAAAGAAATTTTTTTTAATTATTTTAAAGTGAAAAATTTCCTTTTATTAATTAACACTTGGTCACTTGTTAACGAAAATCAGAAATTTTTTTTTAAAATTAGTACACGTTGTTCTACTATTGTATGCATGGGCACATTTTCAGGGAAAAATGAAGTTCCTTTTTTATGTGTAAATACTTCATTGAAACAATATCCTGTACTATTTTTATATTAATAACAATTCATTCATTTTTCTACTAAATAATCAATATTTCGAAATAGTGCTGCAGTTTAAATTAAAGTCTAGTGTCGTGCGTTTAAAAGGTGTACAATTATGTACAGTCACGTTTATGAAGTAGCATTGGTACATTCATCAATATAATTCTCAATATAGTTTCTTCAGTAATATGGCTCATGTTTATTGGGCATTATTTGGTTATGGTAGTTATTGAAGCATCGTGTTAATTCGCAATATCGATATTTATCACCTTTTTGAAATATAATACATCAGCAGCCTATGTTAGTTTTTACAAAGAGAGTTCTAACATAGCTCTGATTTATTGAGCACAAATTATGCTAGTTTTTAAAACATCTTGCCAATGCGCAATGTCTGAGGTTCTCGCATATTCAAAATATAGTAATACCGCAGCTTATTCAATCTTTTTTAAAGAAAGTTATGACATAGCTCGGGTTTGTAGAACACAAATTTGTTACGTAAGTTTCTGAAGTAATATAATTGATGTTGCTTCAGCAATATGGTTTAAGTTTATAGAACATAAATTATGTTAGTTCTTGAAGCATATTGTGGTGCTCAATTTCTTGCCTATTTATAACATAATAAAATATTATGTAACCACGAGCTATATAAAATTTTTAAAGGAAGCTCTTACATAGCTTAGGTTTATAGAGTCCAAATTGGTTATGTTAGTTCTTGCAGTAATGTAAATAATGTTGCTTCAGCAATATAGCTCACCTTTTTTTAATATTTATGAATTATATTAGTTCTTGAAGCATTTTGTCCACCTGCAATAAATATACCGTTACAATAAATCGTTTTCTATTCATATTCTCTATTTCTAATTTTGTGTACATCATAGTACATTATATATTATATTATATTATATTATATTATATTGTTCTTTACTTAAATCTAATTTCTACAATTTCAAATGATGTAAAATTTTATTGCCGCCGGTTATGAATTTCTCAAAATTTAAACATTGTGTTGGCAAAGTTAAGACTTCCTGTCTTCAAACTCTGGCAGACTCTTTCATCTGGTGGGCCCTATTGAAACTTGTATTAAATCTTGCTTTAAGCAACATTTGCCAAGTGGCAAAATAGGTCAATAAATTTCCACTCTATAGTTACATAGTAACCATGGAACTGTGTGTACATTTTATGTTTCAACTCTGCTATTTGCTATCAGTTGAAAGCAGCGTATTTAACATAACTGAAGTACCGTTATACATATATATTCCAATTGTGAGACATATTCAGCGCATTTTGCGATCTTTAGAATTAACCTAAGAGGCAAATTTAAGTGTTCTTCAAGAAATAAAGCTAATAATTTTCCGACATTTGACATAGATTATTATAAAAAGCTGTTTTCTGCTTCTTTTTATTAATAGCTTACGTATTGTTAATTTCAATAAAAAATCAGATATTTTTAATGTGTGGTAGAGATTTCCAGGTAAAATAATAAATAAATGTAGGAAATTCTAGTTGATAAAAAAGGCAAATATTAATGAAGTTGAATTTGTATTTGAAGTAACTCACTCTGCATTTCAGTTAACAATTAAATAGTTCCTGGAAAATACTGAAATGTTGTTATGCCTTATTATATGTAATAATTAAATTCATAATAAATGCGTTGTAAACCAAATACGTTATAAACTAAATACGTACTATAATATAATACCACTATTGAAATACGTAATTTATGGTAGTAACTTTTACATGAAGTAGCTTGAAACTCGGTTGAAAACAATGCCCCATCTTCCTATGTTCAGTTTATTTCTGAAAAAAAAAATTAAATCAATAAAAGATAATCTAGATTTTAAAGATAATCAATTAAAATAATGGAATCAACATACCATTTTTAAGATGAATTTATTTGTCTTGGTAGAAAAATTAGAAGGATTAAAGTCCAAATAAAAAGTTCTTTTACGTTCAAAAATGCTAAACATTTATTTCACTAACGCGAATAACACTCATAACTTTGTAAAACACAAAATATAAAAGTGTCAACAAACACAAAATAAAAACCAAGTTCTTTGACGATTTTGAAACGCAGTTTCTTAAATAGAATATCTAATTTCGGGAGAAATTTATGTTCATTTCTTTAAAGGAAAATTCACAGAAAAATTTTAAAAATTCAATCTTCACTTGACAGAAGCTCTCAGCAAAATGCCTTTAATCTTACTAAGTACTTCGAAAGAATTTTTATTTCTTAATTTCAGTTCTTAAAACGGATGTTTTAAAACTGTAACGAGAACATTTTCAGCATATTTTGGGGATTAAATGTTTTTGAAATAAACTCTTGCTTACAAAAATAATCAAAATTTAAAGAAAATATCTCATTACCTAATGGATGAAAGCTTTTACTTTAAAACGCAAGAATCTGTGATTGAATTAAATCCTGTATTTATCTCATTTTTGATATGAAAACACTTATCGCTAACTGCTGTAAACAACTCTGAAGTCAAGAAGATTATTAAAATCTACTCTTATATTGAGTTTCCATCATTAATGATTAAAATAACAAGTTCGGGCTGAATTCTAAGTATTTTAATTCTTAATAAGGTTTGATGGTTTTTAAGTTTGTTTATATAGAGTAAGAAATGAAATGCAGGTAGAAATTTGAATATGTAAACAAATAATATCACATTTAAATGTTTATTAAATTTAATCGTAGCTCTTACTATTTTCGGTAAACTAGCAATTTATAATTAAATGGTGTTTTAATATAAAAGTAAAGCCGCGATTCTTCACGAATTAAGGCATTCACCTTTCATTGTAAAGAACCGGAGTTCGATCCCCGATGGAGGTTTGAAGCCCACTTAGCTTCAGATCGATGTTTACCAACTTGTCTGGGAAGTAAAGGTGGTCTATTGCCAGTGCTGATCACATTACCACAATCATTTCGTTGGCCACGAAATTGTGAGCCTTTACCTTCATGAACCCCTGGCCCACAATGGGCTGCTGTAGGAATACTTTACTTTTACTAAATATGAAAGAGGATAAATCAGTAATAAGTCTTTTAATTAATCTTAAGTAAACAAAGGATTTTTAAAGTATCCGGAGTACTAAGTTTTTAGACGTTAAAAAAATTACACAAACTCTGTTTTACTTTTACTTCAGTGCAACTATTACTTTAAATACTACAATTAAAAAGCTGTTTGCCTCTTTTGGGGTGTTAACTTTATACAGAATTTTGGACTGAGCCTTTCTGTGCACAACTTAAAAATTTAACTAAATGCTGCAAGCTGTTTCGTTACCCAAGTTAATATACTGAATTAACTGCTTTAGATATTAAACTTAGTCTACCAAATAAATTTAAGTATGCTATTGGTGTTCATAAATTCGCAAAAATAGTATACTCATATAGCGGAGTATTAAATATTCGCTAATGAATCCAAAACATTTAGAAACAAAACGAATAATTGTAAGTTAAAAATTGAGTTTATTTATCTCATGAAGTCTCAAAAAATCATGAAATTTATCTACGAAACCATTTAAGCGCGTCAAGTTTGTAACGTAAAAGCACGTGATTTGTGACGAACGATAACTCTCAAATATACGACGAAAATGCTTCCTTAAAGACGGAACCTCATCTTTTTGAGATTGCTAACTAAAAATGACGAAACAAGAATGAAGATTAGGCGATTGAGAATAAAGTGACAATAAAGTCGACCGGTATGTATGGTGTTCAAGGAGGTGGCCTCGTACCAAAACGTTCTCGGGTTCAAATCTCGCTTAGGGAATGGTAGAAATTTATCTCTCTGCTCCATCAATCCTTATTGTGATGATTGGACAACATTGATACACACCTATATGGTGCCCACAATAAAGTAATTATTAGAAAAAAATTTGATACATTGGGCGTTACAAGGTTTTTTTGTGTGAAAAGAACTAGAATGACGGAGTATTTGTTTAATTTTTTAATTTTAACAAATTTAATTTCCTCGAAGAAGTGGCGATTGCTATTTCTCCATTTTGACGAAGTTTTTGTTCGGAGCATACGCCAATGAAACGGTTTCGTTAAAAACGGAGAATGTTTCGTGAAATTTGAGTAGCAATTTCGTACGGTGTATAATAATAAAAACAATACATGCAAGTAAAAAATTGAATTTTTTTGATTTTTGTTTATTTTATGCAGTTTCAAGAAAAGAATCTAATTTATCTGCCAAACCATTTAAGAGGCATCGCATTTTTAACGTAGCAATTTTATGTTTTGGAAAGACTGAAATTTGGAACAAAACCAATTCCGCATCATCTCTTGGAGCTGAGATTGCCTTGAAAACGAATGAAAACTATAATAGAATATATCTGGGGTGAGAAAAAATAAAACAAAATAAGGAACTACCCGGGAAGAAAGCACGAAATGCATCTGGTCTATTACCATAAATTTCAAGTAATTTAAAGTCTTTTAAAGAAAGATGTATTTCTTAGGGGCTTCTTGGATGCTATATTTTTTAAGATACTCTTCCAGTATACGAATAAATGTTATTGATTTGTTGCCCTTGGCCATTTCTCAAACTTTCTTGAAGCATTCTAAGCAAACTGTTTAATTTTAAAATTGCTTTTATATTGAAAAATTATTAATCTTTACAGATATTTTTTTACGTTTTTGATTCGTTTTTAGGATCATAACTTACATTTCTGACTTTTTTTTTTAAACTAATGCATGTTTTTCTTAATAAAAACTTATAATATATTTCAAATAATCCATCAAAACAAATTGCATGCATTAAAGTTCACAAAATACTTCATTAGCGTGCGAAGAAAAAATGATAGTAAAATTACCGCTCTGAATGGAAATATTCGGATGTAAAAACGTAATTCTGGTAATAAAACTAAAATATACAGTACTTAAACCATCCTTTTTTGTTTGTTCTTAATGTAATGGTTTTGTTTAGTTTATATATTATTTATTTCAGAGAAAGAGATTCTGTGGAAAATAAATAGTTTTGATAAAGGCATAATTATTTAAACAATTGTAAAATTAAAACAATTCATATTCAATTATTAGCTAATTGAATGTTAATTTTTACTGAAAATTCTAATTTTAAAAATTATACTTCTTATTACCTCGCATTAAATAAAAAATACAACGCTTAGAAGTAAATTTAACCGAATGAATGGTTTTAATGTCATGCTCTAAGGTACCATGATACAAATATCAAATTTTGCCACATTTGCCAAATTTGTTCACATATTATAAACCAAATTTTATCGTTAATTTTACTAAAACCATTTCCGAAGGCCTGCGATAAAAATTACAAAGATTCTTGGTGTACCCATAGGGCCAGAAATACGGTAAATGTTTCCTTATTCCGGTATTGTTTACCATATGTTTTCCTCACTTCATTAGTCTAATTAAATTATTCTTTTATGTAAGATTAATTTTTATGTAATTTTAAAATTATATTTTATAAATGCATGATACAGGAACTGTATAACTCGTGCCTATACAATGCATAGATTAACATTATCTTAGAAAATCGAAAATATATAATGTATATGTTAGAGTAAGAGATCAGCTTTTCATCCCTTCAGAGGGTAGACCATGAGTAACCTTTAACCCGGAAAAGACACCGGTGTTTCATGATGTATATCATAACTATAAATTATTAAAATTATGCTTAATATTAAATAAATATTATTTATATTATTATATATTATTTAATAATTTTCTTTTATTTTGCCCTGAATTAATGCAAAAAAACTCGAAAACTCAAAACGCAAAAAATGCTGTAAATAATAATTTTACGTCAAAGAGTGAACTCCTGATTTTTTCTTTCTATCTTGACAAATTGAACAATTAGTGCTTAAATGACCTCAATTTTACGAAATTTAACTAATGCCATTAAGACTGATGAAACGTAAAACACGTTACTGCACTACATATAAACGAATAGAAATTACTTTATCGTTATCGGGAAATAGAACTTTAAAAAGTTCTAAATGAAGAAAGGAACAACTTTGCCCTTTCCATTTCCAGCGTTTTCTTTGTGCATTTCTTTGATTTTTTTTTAAAAGTTTCTTTTAAATCGATAATTGATTAATCCTGAGAGCTTCTACCAATTTTTTTTGGGGGGGTGCTTTTTTTATCGTTTTAAGTGAATTGTCATTAGGTACCTCTGAGAGTAGAAATTGCAAAAAAAGAACTTCGAACAAAAAAAATTTGTTCTGGAAATAGAGAGGTTCGCAAAAGAATTCAGTGCTTATTTTTTTAAGAGTTGCTTCTCCATCAAAGGTGCGGAAATAATAAGAGTACAGTTAACTTTTCTCGGTGTTTGAGCAAACCAATTCCGGTTTTATTTGAGTGCTTCTGTAAAAGTTCCTTGAAATGCAGCCATAAATGTTATCAAATTGTTTTAGAAACTATAAACAAGTAAAAGTTTAATGATTTTTACAAGTGTTTGTTTTCAGTAGTGTAAAAGAATCAGTGAAAAGTTTGTTACACTCATTTCTTAAGATGAATTTAACATGCTTGAATGTACTTACTTATAAATAGACAATTTACCAGATTTCAATTTAATTTCATCTAAGCAATCAGAATGATTGATTGTTGCGTCTGGAAAAATCCCGAGAAACTGCAAATGGGAAGTTTCTCATTCGTATTGGATTATCATAAATTTAATTGGAATCATTATAAATATCTGATTATTATAAATTTTATCAGAAAGGTGAAAAATACCACATTTTGCATGCATGCCAAACGACCACATTTTTGTGTCCTTAATAACACACATAATTAATATTACATTCGTATTGTTTAATTGTTGCAGTGAAATGACAAAATTGTCCTGGTGTCTGATGGCTATAAAATTTTTTATATCAATCTTTTCTGTCTATATAAAATTTTTAATTTAAAAAAAATGGTGCATCCGTTTTGTTAAGCCTAGTTATTCATATTCTCTCTGTTAATACCAGATTTGTAAATTTTATTTTAAGACTTAGTGTATAAGATTCCCTTTAAATTAATGATTAATACTTAATATTTTTTTCGTAGAAAGACTATACTGACTTTTAAGTTCATCTATTCATACTCTAATTATAAATTTTAGTACTATTGTTCATAAAAAAGGGGGGCAACTTCTTTACATCAAGTAGTGTAAAAAAAATATTCCTGGTGTTGAGAAACACATAGTATCAAGAATTGTCTGTGGCTATAATCTACTGTGTAAATTAGTTGCCACCATTTTTGGTTAATATACGCTTAAGTTTTTTACAGTATAAGAAGAAAAATCTCCGTTAAAATATATATGTTTCTGATTGTATGATATTTATATTTTAATTTTTTATATCTCAATGACTTGTAATAAGTAATTTTATAATGTTGAATTTCTATCCGGTTCGATTAAGTTTCTTTTCGAATTCATCTAAATATTATGTATGTGCTACACTTAATGAAAATTAGTGATGTTTAATTTATAAAACTAATTTTAATTCATGAATTAATGTTTGTAGGCATCTTAAATTAATGATTCTTACTTTGTATTGTATCGTAAAAATATTTTTTCTGACTCATGTTAATCATACCCTACTGTTATAATAAATTGTCTTACTACTAAATACAAAATATGATGTCAGCTGTTTTACACCAAGCAGTGACAGAGAACATTCTATGTCTTTCCGAACTACTCCACTGCTACGTTTTGGTGTAAAAGAACGCCCATTAGAACACCACTTTTGTGAAAAGTAGTTTTCTACATTTTTGCTATAAAGATATACAAAGTATGAAATAAAAGAAATAACGATATGCACTTCTTCACAGACTTTGAGCAACTTATCAAATCAAACCCATTCATAAAATCGAAAAAAATATTAATTTTTCTGAAAATTATGTTTCTGGAATAAATTTAATATACCTAAATAAAAATCTAAATATATATATATAAATTACTTTATCGTTATCGGGAAATAGAACTTTAAAAAGTTCTAAATGAAGAAAGGAACAACTTTGCCCTTTCCATTTCCAGCGTTTTCTTTGTGCATTTCTTTGATTTTTTTTTAAAAGTTTCTTTTAAATCGATAATTGATTNTATATATAATCAAATAAACATGTTAAAAAATTTTTATCTTATTTCTCAGAAGTGGCAGAGTCTTCAAAGAGTTTTGCATGCAAATTTCTACTTTTTTACGATGAAAAAAATATCTCACATTATATACTCGTTCTGATAAATTCAATATCAATCACACACACATAAGAATTGATAAAATTTAAGAGGAATTAGCATTTCTGATTTTTATATATATATATATATTCTTTAATTTGATTAAAATTATAAAAAAGAATTTGGAAATCAATGTTTCTATTAATGGTTACGCGTATTTGAAAATTTTAAAATACCATACTTACAGTCTTAAGTGGTGTTTTGCCTAAATTTTAAGAACTAAATTTGAAGAAGTTTTTCACTTTGTTTTTAATACAAATAGATAACTTTATATGGCATCTATAATATCGAAGCCTAATGAAAACTTTATAAACTTTATGAGCAGTTTTCATTAGAGTGATTGAAAAAAAGAATGTGATAATTTTACAGTACATTGAATTAAGAAAAAGTAAAATGTGAAAAAAATAAATATTTCAGTTTTTTGTATTATTTTAACAAAAATTTCGTATATTGTTATCTATACTTCACAGAATCAAGCTGTACTAAAGAGGCAGTTTTAATAAAACAATATTTATTTGGAACATCAACAAGGAAAAATAAATTGAAATACCCATAATGAGTTAGTACAAATTTTAAATACCAAAAAAAAAGCCTAATCTTAACAAAAAAATCCTTTCACTCTCCGACCTTCCAAAAAATTCTCTCGTTTTTCTATTTTTTTCTTGGTTTTGTTTGATTTCTTCCTTATGTTTTTCGATTAATGCTTGTGTTGGAAGAATTTTTTAGACCCTAAGACACTAATCGAAATGCCTAGATATGATATATATAATATCAAAATTTAATAAAGATACAACTGTGAACAGTGATTACGAGCAACGATTTATGTATAAGTTAATAGGGATAAGTTATTTCCATTATTTTAACACAAAATTTTGAAAATATTTCTTATACTGTTAACACTACTCTACCGAATCAAGCTAAACTGAAGAAATGGGTTTTATAAAACAATATATTTATTTAAAACATCAACCACACATCACACGAAAATGAATTAAAATACCCGTAATGGGCTAGAAGAAACCATAAAGCAAAACATCTGATCTAAACAAAAATCCACTTACTATCAGACTTTACGAAAATCTTCTCGCTCATTTTTCTTCTTCATTTCAATGTTGATTACCTTGTGTTGTTTTTCTATTAATTCTTGCTTTATTTGATTTTTTTAAGGATTCTGAAACATTTACAGAAATACCTTGACATGATATCTATATCAAAAACGTTATATTTATATCAAAAACGTTATATCTATATCAAAAACTATATATAAAAGTTATAACCAGTGATTTACATAATTGAAAAAATGTAGTATCTTTAATGTGCTTAAAATTGAAACAAAAAAAATTCAAAAAAAAATAATAACAAGTTTTTGATATTTTGCCTAAATTTTAGCATATGTGTTTAAAAAAATTTCTTATATATCGAAATCAATACTGATTGAGATACCTTGATATGATATGTATTACATCAAAACCTAAAAAAAGTTACTTTTATAAATGTTACGAGCAGTTTTGATTTGAGTTCTCGAAAATAATGCGATACCTATATCGTGCTTAAAATTGAAATAACTAAAATTGGAACGCAAAAAAAAAGAAAGAAAAATTCAAATGTTGCCATTTCAAATCAATGAAATGATTTCAAAATCTATGTAGGATTCTCCAAGGAAAAGGAATAAAAAAATTTAGGTTTCACTAAAGTAAAGAATCTCACTAAAATTTCAAATATCGCAGTACTGCATTTGAAATTCGACCAACAGTGCAAAATATGATCGAAAAGTTTTCTAAATGTACTCTGAAAAATGAAATCCATTTCAAAAACAGATTACTGAGTTTTTTGCATTTGATTCTTGCTTGGTTTTGAATCAAATGATCAAATGCAGCTTTCGCTAGAGGCTGTATTTTGTTTAAAGAATACCTTAATAAAATGCATTCAATTTGCGCTCTGGGGATTTAAAGATGCAGTAGAAAATTTAATATTAGATACATATCTGCATTTTAGAGAAGATTGCCTTCAATGTGAAAACAAACATAGCATATTTTACGTTATTAAACGTGTTGTTATGATATTAAACTAATATGTTTGATATATTTATTCAGGGATTAAATTTTTTGAAAGGGATGTGCATGCAAAAATCTGAAAAAAAGCGGCTTTTTGAAACAGCGCTTTGTAGTATAACTTAGTATCTAATAATGCCTGTATGCAAAATGATGTAAATGTATCTTAAAAAAGTGTGACAGATGTTTTAATAAAAAAAATTTAAAGCATATCAATCAATCTCTTCTAAACTGCAGTTGATGTGAAAGCCATCTACTTGCTGTAAAAATCCAAAAATCAAAAGAAAATGTTTTTAATTTAAAAATTAAAAGCATTTTCTTTTGATTTTTGGATATTAAAAAAAACAAAATATGAATTAAAAAATATAAATAGCAAAATTTTGTTAATCACGTTTCCGAGTATTAAGCAAAATTTGATGAAAACAAGAAAACAAAAATTAATAAAAACTTGTTTTTTGCTTGTTCATCAACAATTGATTTTCATTCCTTTTATTGTACTCCTTTTTAAATAATTATGTACAGAATATCAGTATAATACTTATAATTTACATTTTTGAGAGCCTTGAAAAAATCATCAAAGTTAAATGCAAAATATATTCAATGTACTCTCAATTTTTTATTATTCTATAAATAAAACGATGGTATTTATGTATTGTTAATTTGACTTAGATTATAATACTTGCGAATCAACAAATATTCTAAATTCGAAATTAACGTTCATCTCAGACATTACCTGAGATGCTAGATGATTAAGGAAAGGACGTTGAAAAGAATTGTGAATACATTTTTAACGTTTTCTCAAAATCATTCAATCACTAGAAATTGGAAAAAATAGATTTCAGTGCTTTTACTTCAATTTTTACTTCATTTAGAATTCTTTTGTTTCTTACAATATGACAAAATTTTTTTAAACTTGTTCTACGCTCTGCGATAATAGTGTTTAGAATAGTGTCTGGAGTCACAAGTTCTTCGTTCGTTTCGTTTTCTTACAAAAATCAGTACATCAATTTACTAAATCAAAGTTATGCTATTAAATGTACCATAACATATGACGCAAATGATTATTAAATAAGTTTAGTTCAACTATTTTTCTGTTCTCTTTTGTGAAGGATTATACTACCTTGAAGTATAAAAATATATGGTACTTGGCAACCAAATATAATTCATGTGATGTTATTTAAATATTCTATTTACAAGACGTAAATCCTTATTCTTGTATCTAATTTTGTATTTTTGCACTTAATAAACGTCTTAAATGGGAAGTTGAGAAACGCCCTTTTTTACACTTGATTTGACGTCTAAATTATGTAATCCATTTCTGTCAGGAAGAAATACATCATGACTTTTAGATTTCCCTAACAGATATGTCAAATAAACTGAAATATATATCACAAATTTCAGTACCGGAACGTAATCTCTTTGTGTGAAGAGAATCGGATTAGGGCAATGCAAATAAAATATATTCATTGTGAAAATATATAATAATAATAAAGGTAAAAAACTGAACTGATTATTGTTTGAATTATTTTTTAATGTAAAATATGTATTATGGACAATTATCCAAAATGATTAATCATAGGATCATTGTGAAATTCTAATTTTGAGGGAAGTGATAATAGGGGTTTCAAAAACTATTTTTTTACTATTGCTTTTAACTATTTTTTTTTAACTCTTTTATTTTTTCGCTTTAGATTAAGTTTCTAGCACTTTAAATCGCATACTACATTATGCCAGTACAGTACGTAGTTTACTGTAAAAATGGATATTTATAATTCCCGAAATTTTGAGAAAACGGTTTACTGTTAAATTTTCTTAAATGTCACATCTTCTAATTGCATAAATTACTTTCTGAAACTGTTCGAGGATTCCAATTTCACCAGAAATACAAGTTGTTAAATTCAATTGATAAGGAAATACAGCATAAAATAAAATGATTATGATTAAGCGAGCATTCAGTAATTAACTGTTATCAAATTCATGATACCAGCTTGACAAGTGAGAGTATTAACCCCTGTACCATCCGGCCATGAAATATTTTAATACCACATAAAAAAAGGTTGAATTCTCGGAATGCTCAGAAGATGAAACATTTAGAATGCATTCAAGAGACATGAAACATTTGCGTGAAATATCTGAAAGTCCCATGTCATCAGGATGTCATATTTATGAAAAATAACAAAACATTGCTGAAAGAGATGTTAAATTGTCAAAAAGGAGAATTTTATTTCGGTGACTATTTATCCTCAGTTTGTGTGGTACTCATACTATTCTCTTTAGAAGATATTGCTCATGGCACATTTTGATTTCTTTGTATTGTTTATGCGTCTGAATGAGTATGTACTCGAAACAAATGCTAAATTCTGTTTAAAATGTGTAATTGATTTTAATTTTCAATTAATTTAATAAGTTCAACTAGCTAAATGATTTCAATTAATTAAATTAATTTCCTAACTCCCTATTTTTAGACATTATTCGTTCGTTTACGAAATAATAAAAACTCTAATCAATTAAATATTCAAATGCATTATATATATATATATATATATATAATGCATACACTATTAGGCTGTATGTGGCGTCGCTGCGGTAGCGATTACTATAGGTGAAGCGAACTGAAGTGGTGCAGATCTTCAGAGTATAAAAGTGACGACATGGATGCGATAATTGCTTTTTTTCCACGTATTTTCTTCAACTGCTAGCTGTATCGAACGAGAGCACGCTGGGCATGTGAAATGATTGTTTAATCTAATAAATGTTTTCTTTAGCTGTTTACTGTCAAGTCTTATTTCTTGAACACAGGATAGTTTCAAAGAGTTCACCAGATGAAACTACATTGTAATTAAACTACTGTAATTTTGCGGAGACACGCCACGGCATTATTGATTTAAAACTTGAAAATTTAAAAGGAAAGTGTATCTAACGGGGCGGCCTACACAGCATTCCTTTTTTTATATATATATAGCATTGTTATAGAAAATTTTGCCTTTTAGAAGCCCCACTGGAAATTTCATCATCATTTTTTCCACCTGACTGGTGCNATCATTATGTGTTATTAGCCATACATTTTAACGTGCATGGAAAAATGTATTTGCTTAAATTTAGATTTATACATTAATAAATATAATTGGATGTGTTGGATCAACATAAATTAAACTATCCGACTCCCACAAAGCATATCCAAATAGTGGAAAAAAAGACTCAAAATAATTAGAATGCATTTTTTCTAATTATAATCTAATATATTATAATTAAATAATTTCGTACCTAATGACATTAATTATACATTTTATATAGTTTTAATTAGCAGGTTCTAAAATGGTTGCAAAACTTACACACAAACAGTACCAAATGTATTTCATCATCAAAAGTGATACTGAGCACAAATAGAAACACATCAGATCAATCAAAATAATGAAAAAAAAATTGTTTCACCTTTATATCCATTATACTACGGAAACAATAAGTTAATTGATGTAATTACCTGCTAAACAAAGAATTTTCTTCAGAAACACAGTATCCATTCTAAAATGGTTGCAAACGTACATTCAAATAGTAACAAATACATTCCATTATCAAAAGTGATTTTGAGCACAATTAGCAACACACCGAAAGAACTAAAATAATTAAAAAGACCATTGCTTCGCCTTTATATTCAATGTGTTATGAAAGCAATGAATTAATTGAAATAATTAGCTGCTAAACAAAACATTTTATTCAAGCATATAACGTATGCTTTGTAAAAGGTTTAGAACGTGCATCCAAATAGTGACAAATGCATTTCATTATCAAAACCGATTGCCAGTATATAATTCGAACACATTTAAACTATGATTATATTCATCTGGCCAGTTATTAATTTATGTGCAAATCTGGCTTTTGCGACACCTGTGCCCAAAGATCAGCAGTTGAAACAAATCGATCAATGTGACTTCTGACATCTGACTGTTTCCCTTCTATTATCAGCAAGCTGATAGCATCCTCGCTTGTCAGGACATGCTTGGCGACACATGCGTATGATGGCTATCTGACATATGATTGACATCAAAACAATATTAGCAAAGTTCGGCAGAATACGCGGAAAATGCGCCTACGCAGTTATTGGCTGTCATCTGAATGACGTCGACTTAGTTATTGAATTAGGCATGGCTACGTCAGTAATTAGATTTATAATTATTAGACAGTCCACGAAAATGAATCACTCTACAGTAAATTGAAAGGTCAACATATAATACTGGATTTAATTCCGGTTCTGTTTATAATACTAATCTCGAAATGCAACTGCTGCTCTTTCCTCACTATGCAGTGCAAATAGTTTCGACTAACCCTGTTCGTAATGATGATGATAAGGTAGATGAATGTATGGGCTTTATGTTCGAGCACAGTTTGCATATATGTTCTTAATTCTATTATTTGAAGCAATATTTTTTTCAATAAAATAAATTCAAAATTCTTATGATGTTATATTATTTTTAACTTGACAAATACCCATTAGCTTTTTTTCCAATGTCGACTTTCATTTTAAAAATAATATCATACTCCTTTAATAAGTATATTCAACATCTTATTAAAGGAATATGAGGTTAGCTCAATACAACATCACAAACATTGGCATTTTCGTATTCAATTTTATCCATTTTATTTTTTTCGTCAATACAATTGCACAACATGATGACTTTTAGTAAAATTGAGAATATCACTCTTTGTTAATTGAAAGATATTTGTTTCCTGAAAAATATTCATAGCTCTGAATAATAAAATTAAGGTTCAATCAGTCGTATTTACTGGCGCTCCATCATTTTAGGTTAATACATACTAGGCACTTAATACGTTCATATTTTTTAAATTATTGTTAAATGCTAAGTAAAAAAATATGTAGATCGGAGTTCTCAAATAATATTTAGAAAAGTATAAAACTAAAGCATAAATGAAACCAGCCGATTTACATGTATAAAGTGAAATGAAAGATATCAGAGCAAGTTTAGTTTTATGATGAAACTTAAAAACGACTCTAATATTCGCTATTAAATAATTTCAAATAATTCATATTCGCTTTTTGAAGCTCCTAGGTCAGAATTCTTATTTAATTTTATAACCGTCGTTTAATAGCCGACCCAATTTTGGGTTTACGACTACTAAAATTCAAATCCGTAGCTTTGTAATTTTGAACCAATCCAGATGATAAGGAAACTCCTGAATCAGTACCCCCAGTGGTATAATTTGTTATGGAAACATGGCGGACTTTGTGACTCGACTGATTTAACCTGCATCAGACGCCTTTTTCTTCACGGGGAGTCATCAGCCAGCGAAGATCGAATCCATGACCTCTAGAAATGGGCCCAATGCCCTGCCAACCAGGCTATTTCGGCCCCTAGCTCAGAATTTGATGTTTTCAGTCCCACCTTCATTTGATTTTGAAAGTCTTTTTGTTGATTTTCCCAATTTAAATGTTTATTGAAACATCAAATGTGCATATTTTTTAACACAATTTTTTAAAAAAAAAAAAAAAAACATATATAGTTAGGAAATCCTTAAAGACAAGCTCTGAATAGATTTTTCATTTCGTATACACATTCTTAGCAATCTATACATCAAATATTTAACTGTTTCTAAGAATTCATAATAAAAATTGCTGATTGGTTTGGAAGGTAACATACACACAATATTAAATATTCCCTCTTTGCTTCATCAAATATCTATACAAGTATTTAAAAATTCACAATGTTTCCATTAAACCTTTATAATCGTACCATTTCATCCCATTATATGATCTAATTACTCATCATTCAACAATTAACCTGAATAATTAATAAGAACAACCAACTCATCCTGTCACTGGATTTAATAATCCTTTATCATTAAACTACGAATTCTGAACTTCTCCTTCCACTTAAATTAATACTTCCAATATCATCCCTCAATACATAATCCAGATATCCCCCACACCTGGGCATATTGAATTTCCCCCACATTCAATTATAGTGGATGTGGGATTTGCTTACGACATCATTATACGTGCCGTACATTGTTTAATAAATTAATAATACTTTATTACATCCAGTAATCTCAGATAATGTTACTTATTATGGTGTAAGTCTAAAGAATCCATATTTCATTCAAATATAAATATGATGACGCTATGATGGGAACTGTTTGCAAGAGTTTTGCGTGGAGTCGTCGTTGTTCTTAGTACCTGGTAGCACGAACATGACGAAACTACACGCAACAGAAAGATAGAAGTTATCATAAGTGGAAGTAATAGTGTTTTTTCTGATTTCATTTCTTTGCCGTTTATTTCAAACAGCGGGTTAAGAAATATATAAAAGACAAAACAGTGAAAAAATGTTTAGTGTTATAGAAATGGTGAAGATATATAAAAGAATTCAAACAATGTATGGGATTCTAAAGGCATGAAATAATAACATAGAACTAAATTTTACGGAATAAGAATAAAGAATGAATTCTTACCATTTTGAATTCGTTAACAAATAATTATAATTCTCAATGAAAAGTAATTCTCTTAACAGTTATTCAAATATTTCAAAATTAATTTTGAATTTTTTTAAAATTAAGAAAATTAAAAATGCTTACACTTCATAAATATTAAATATAATAAAAAAAATGATAATGATGAAATTTATGAAATGTTGTTTTTTATATAAGTAAAGAGTTACCTATTTTCAGACCATTGCGTACCAGGTTACCTGGGAACTAAATGTGGCCGATTTACCTTGACTCACATCATGACCTTAATTTCTTTGAACGTTTGCCAACAACTAGTTTTAGTGGGAGTGATATTTAAAAAATTATAATGAAATAGGGTAATATTTTCTTCTAATCTAATAATTATTTTTTGGCTCGAAGGAAAATGCAAAAATGTAGAATTTACTGATAAAATATATGAAAACACATTTCATTTTGTATTAAAATCTCGAAAAAGATTTAAACATATTGAAAGGGTAAAATCCGTTTCCCTTTTTCGGAAGGAAAAGTTTATTTTCATTATTTTACAATAATTCTTTCAACAGTGAACATGAAATTAATTTTTATTGAAATCAAATTTTAAAAGAAGCAACAATGAAGAAAATTTTTAAAAAAATTTATAAATTCTGAAAAGACAACTGCGTTTTAAAACCAATAATTTCACATACAGAATTTAATCAAATTGTTTAGAAATTCTCCAGACAGAATTAGTATTTTAACGTATTCTCAAGTTTATCGTAATTCGGAGGAATTAATATTTCAAAACTATACCACCGCATTAAATATATTCGTGTTTTTAATCATAATAGGTATCCTTTAACTATTATTTAACGAAATAATATTAAAAATGATACATTTCTATAATTAAAAATCTTGTCTGTAGATAGTTAGGCTCGTGTTCGTGAGAAAGCGAGTTCGATTCCCGAAAACCGAATAATCCTCGTGTATTAAACGGTGACTGGTGCACATTAAATCTGACTGAGTCACAAAGTCCCCCAAATTCTAATTAAAATCAATACCTCTGGTGGTACTGAATTGGAGATTGATCGATGTCTGGTTCAGAGTTAAATCACTATCTATGGATGAACGACTGGAGTAAGATTGGGGTCCCCCTTGTAAAACGCGCTTTGACGTGTGTCTGGCTGAAGTCGCATTGCCCATAGATGGTGTCAATGAGAAAACAAGAAATGCTCCCCGAGTCATAATAATTCGTTTGATTTCAAGCAGACTTGTTGGCATTAGCAAGTGATATAAGTAACGACAGCATGGTAGTTTTTAAAACTCAATTTTGTACCGATTGTAAAGAGTTAAGCATTTCAAACATTCTGATCTATCTGCAATTTCACAATGTTAAGCAAATTACTTATCTCAACTGTTTACCAATTTCGCTTTCGGATTTGCACAAATATAATTAATACAAACTCATTACAAAAAAAAAAAATCTTCAATCTAGATGCACTAATTTGAGTATTGGTGAAGTATTCTAATGCAGTTAGGAATGTATTATTATAAAATGATTTACAAATCTGAAATTCTCTAGATAAATTAGTAGTTTCGTATTAGACTCGGGATGTTTTGAAGAGGCCGTGATTACGCAATAAACACAATGAAAGANATATATATAAACTCATTGGTCTTCCGTTTTATTTTTTTAATGAAGACAAAATCAGTAAGATTTATGTGAAATATGTTACAACATAACATAACAGAATTGGCTACTAATTCTGAATTTTAAATGAGATTATTAGCCAAAAATTTAAAGTTTAAAATATAACTGATGATAAATGATTGTTAAGTGTTCTCGCAAAATAAGTAAAAAAAAACATAAAAGGAAATGGGCATAGTCTTATTTAAATAGAATACAGAGACGCGTTAAAAATAGGAAACGCTCAGGTGAGAGTAAATTAAAAGAATAAATATGTAGGATTGTTATTTCAATATATCAAATAGTTTCCTAGCATTCTGTAATGGCAAATTGCTCTAAATCACATCTGGATTTGAACTAAAATATATCGTAAAACAGTTCTCAGATGCGATATCCTCTAAATGAATTAACAATTTGCAAACATTTCTATCATCCAAGAAGTGGATAAGTATTTGAAGGTACAAATGCAGTTAGGGCACAATGCATTATACAATAGTTTTCAAATTAAACGTATTCTAGATATAAGTAATTAATTAGTATTTTTACTACTTGAGTAATGGTGAATTATTCATTAAATTTAAAATGATTTTAAAATTTATTGTGTTGAAGCAAATAAAGTCTTATTAGAATAAGCTTTGAATTTTAAATGACCAAGTTTCGGAACATTAAGGTAGAATTATAAAAATGAATAGTTCTGAAAACGATTATTCTCCTTAATCATCGAGGGAAATAATGGAAAAGTACTTTGGTGATAGCATTTCAAATATTTTCTGCAGAAGTGGTTTAAGTGTTTAATATCTTAGCGTGAACATAATTTTAATTGTTTTATATGACACTCAATTGAATTGGTTTGAGAGATTAATAACATATTTTTATTAATAACCAACTTATTTTAATTGGTCTATTGATTGCTTTTAAGAAAAAGGAGTTAGAATAATGAAAGCTATCAATAATTTGCTAGCATTTCCATGTTTGTTACTATTATCGAGTTGTTTTCTTAAAAATCTTCCTTATTAAAAAAATTAAGCTTAATTAAACTTTTCTTAAAAATTTTCACTGAATTAGTCTATCTAAAACAATAAATTGCACTATATTAATTTAAGGGCAATTAATCACATCGGAGTACTAATTTAGATATCTAAATATATTTATTGCAAAACACTTAGATTTTGAAATAAAAACATTCTTGTTTGCATTTATCATGGTTATAATGGTTAACTGAAAAATTAAGAAATTTTAATAGATGTAGAACATGCAAAAACATAACCCTGTATAACATTTGAACTTTTTATTTAATGATTAGATTTTCACGTACCAGGATTTATTTTTAAGACTCAAAAGGGCAACCTCAAATTTGCTAAATGATTAGCGCTCTAGTATTTAATATTATAATCAATATATTATTTCAATTGTTTTAAATTAAAATTTTATTGAAATAGACAGTGAAATTAATAATCTAGTTAACTAATCTAAACTAATCTTGTTATTTCAATTTATCAACTTATTGCATTTAACTGCAAAGAGCTTAAATTATGAAAGCTACTAATAACGAGATTTGTTTTTTTTCGTACTTCACAAATGTAAGGTTATGGAAGTAATTAAATATGGTTTAGGATTCTCCTCGACAAAAGGGTCGTATTATGCAACCACATTGATCATTGTATTTTAAGTGGAAACAGTTTGAATTAACATTACTCAATAAAAGGGCTTAGCAATCATACGTGTAAAAAAATATTATTAATTAAAACACTGTAATTTATATATATATATATATATATATACAAATATACAAGTTTTTTATTGAAAAAAATTGCTTCAGAAAACTTAATGTTAACTTAACTTAAACTTAAAGTTCAAAATGAAGATAAAACAAAGGAAAATTATAGACATATG
>NC_092211.1:57328406-57336513 GCF_043381705.1 Parasteatoda tepidariorum
TGTATATATAATATATATATATATATATATAAAACAATGAAAACCGTTTAAAATGAATTTACTACTGCATTATCAATGAGGATTATTTCTTTTAAACAATTATTTAGTTATTTCGTTTCTTAGAGAAATCAAAATTGCTCTAAAATAGTAATTTTGATATGCTTAAAAATCTGCCTTATTTTTTTATGCTGAAAATTTAAACTAATAGGAACCACTGACAAATGATTTTTACTTCCCTCCAATTTTTTTATTTACCACTACGTAATATCCGTAAGACTTCCACTGTAGAATAAATTACTGGAATTTTAAATCAATTTGCTTTGCGTCACCGTAATATGTTAATGTTCCTAACATATTAACATCTCCACCATGTTAATATCTATCTGCAGATTATTAAGAAAGGGATTACACTGTTCAAGTTAATCCATTTTGCATATATTTGTTTGAATTTTGTATGTGCCAACATACGTACTGATATTTCAAATGCCAAATCATTAATTAGGCAAGGTAAAATTCGGGAAAAACGTGTTGGTTTGAATAGTCAGAACACAAATTATAACTTAAAGCTATTTTTAGCTCATTTATTTAAAGTACTTCGTCAAAAACGATTAATTCTCCTTCATTACTTAAGTATCAGTATCCTAATGCTAAAATGGGGCATTATCTCTTAATTATTTTTCAAACATACGCAGCTTCCAGCGACGTGGGACTCATTTTAAAGTTAAACTAATAAGACGCCAATTACTTGGTCGGTTATCATTAACCGTGAGTTAATGCCCAAATACAATATTATTTCTTCTTCCTTTCAGAAAACTGCGCCAAGCGGTCGCATAAAGGCATAAGTTCTCCTCTCCTGAAAATGCATAAATATGCATTTTTCGAACGTATTTTTATGATATACGAGATAACAGTAAAGGGCATTTAATATCCAGTTGGCACCTCGATTGTACGGCCTGCTATGCTTGTATAGAACCGTTAAAATGATTTGTTATTGAGTCATTACCTGTTCACAGTTTTCTTTGTGAAGCAAAATATTCTTTACTGGGTAAGAGCAATATTTACGACAGGGCTGTTTCTCCCTCGACAAGCTTTTCATCGTTAAAATGTTAGAAGATTTATCATCTGAGAAGGTAGAGCTTAAAATCTATACGTCGCTAATGTCTTTAGTTTTAAAAAGAAATTAAGAACTAGTAATCGAATATTTACGGTATTTTTGTTTTGCAGTTAATTTTTATGGACTTGCATTTACATTTGTATTTATAGTATTGATTTAAAAAATGTGTTTATTTGTTTAAGATGGATATGCTTCAGAACTGTAGGTTAAAAAGTTAAATTACGTTATCGTGTTTCAATTGTTTATAGAGTTGCATTTTTAAATGAGCAAAAATGTTAAATACATATTTGTTCTGCAGATAAATTTTATGGATTTATATTCATAAAAGATTGATTTATGCAATGAATAAATTCATTTTTTAAAGGGCAGATACTTCAGACTTACGCGGAGAAATATTGAATAGAATTAAATTTTTATGAATGAAAGCTATATTTTTTATTTAAATTATGACTTACTTATATTAAAATAAAAAAAAGCTTGACTTAAATGAAACTTAAATTACTTAAGTAAAAAGTATAATTTTTAAACGAAAAGTACATTATAAATATCGAATTACAGATTATACATTTCTACGGTTTAAATTCTAACAGAAAAAAAAATATTCACTAAAATCATTTACTACATTTTTTTCTAAGTAACTAGGTTCGATAAAAAATTTAAATTTTTATAAGAAAGAAAGCGTTTGACGCAATTTTCATGAAATTTCAAGAAGTAAATTAAAGCTTATTTATTTCGTGAAAAGTACGAAGTACTCGAGCAAATGAACATTCAAGTACTTAAAATTATCTCCATCATGCCTGACTGGAATTTTAGAAAAAAAAACAAGCATTTTCTAGGGAATTTCAGTGAAGACAAAATTTATAAATATAAAATCCACTTAACTTAAGATTAAATCTCCCTCTTTCTCTTAACTAGTTTTACGACTCTTCAATTATTTTGGTAATTTCCTTTAAAATGGAAAGTTACTCTCGTCAATTTCCATCTCAAGAGAATTGAAATTGTTACAATCGTGTTGATACGGATAAGAAGTAAGTAATTTGGTTTCTTTAATGTAAATTGATTCACGAGAAAATTGTTCCAAAGAAAGTTAATTTTCATATAATGTGGCTGTTTATATTTATAACAATTACTAAGTGAGATGCATCTCCTGCTCGCTTCGCTCACGAACTCCCGCAATTTCTCTCACAACCCCATTTGTTTCTTGAGAATAAATATATTGTTGTCTCTAAATTAATAATTATTCAAGTAAATGATTTTAAGATTTTTTTGTGATATTAATACTGAGAGGTTTTCTACTTTTAGCAAGTTACTGGAATAGAATTAAAGTTCTAATTTAATCCTTTGTCTCAGAACGTTAAATAACCCTGGGGAACGTCTTCTTAACGCACGTTAAGGAGATTAAGTGGATTAGGTAAGGTAAGATTCAGGAAAAACGTGTTAGTTTGGATAGTCAGAGCACGTTAAGGGACACGTTGGAATTTTGGAATGATCCCAAATTAAATTTATTAATACGCTGCTGAAAAACATTATTTTTTTATTGGAAATATAACACTTTTAAGTCTCATACGTTGAAATTTACTGCGCTGAATTAAATTATATTCAATATGATTGTTTTAAAGCCTACATGAATGTATATACTGATATTTACTTTCATTTTATTTTTCAGAGATATTAGTTATACATAGAAATTATATGTTCTTGGGGGGGGGAAGCTGAAAAAAAATCGTTACTTCTAGTAGTTCTCGATTTCTCGAGCGAAACTACATTTTGAGAAAGTTTTAAATTTTGATTTTGGTGATTCCAGTCTGAAAAAATTTAATATTTGAACTTGCCGTTCATGATTTAAACGTGATTTAACCACAAATTTGCAGATGTTGAACAATTGTTTTCTTTTTCCATATACAGTTAGTAACGACAGTTAAGGGATTTTTGTTCGATAATAAAGCAGTTCTTGTACTTGTTGCAGCAAAACTTTTATGAACATTGTAAACAAGTTACATAGAATGAACATGTAAAACATAAAAACTATCTCTCTAATTGCGAAGGAAAAATAGCGCACTCAAATAGGCTAGCCAAGAGAATGAAAATGATTTGTAGAACAAACTACATGACACGCGTGGTCTTTCTATAACTTTCGAAATAAATAAAACAGCTATAAGGGTTCCGTGGTGGTTCAGAGAATAGAATGTTTGCCTTCCATTGAGGTAAATCGGGTTCGAAGCCCAGAGATGACATCTATACGAATGTTGCTGTTTTCCTCGTCGGTTAGATACGCAAAATTAAGATACGGATGGAAAACTCAACTTCTAATGAGAAAAGAATAGACAGGTATCTACTTTTTTAGTGAATCAGAACTCATAGAATAAATGATGTCATAAAAGGTCATACGTTATTCATTATTTCGTATTTAGGTCAAAATAAGCAAAAAACATTATATATTTAGAATTTTAATAATTTTTGGTTATGAAATAAGAATAAATAGGCTCAAATAAGTAACACGTGTTCTTTTGCAAGCATGGACAAACGGCTCATTTCCAAAAAAAAAAATTCTTTCAAATTTGCATTTATTTAAATCTAAGTAAATCTAAGGTATTAAATGACGGTTATTACGCAGCTGAACACAGTTCCCCGCATATTTTTATTTCCTTTAAATTTTTAAATGAATCTTCAAATCACTGTTCATTTTAAAACATTCGTAATTTTATCGTAGAGAAAAAAGAAAAGCCTTTTGGAACGCAGCGCGAAAAAAGCAATCTTGTTTACTTTTTGTGAAATTGTTGTAACTCATGCTATTCTACAAATCAATATTTTAAAACTAGATGAAATATTTTGTAATTTTTTATAGTGCCCATTTCTTTTCAATTCTTCATTTTGAGATTTTTAGAAAAGAAAACATTTTCAATTATTAAACAAATAAACAAAATTATATAATTTGTTCTAAATAAAGCATTATAAATAGGAATAATCTCTTTAAAAACGCTCCTTTACTACAAACTAAATCACTTTCATCACGCAAAAAATTTTTTTTTTAATTCTCTTTAAATATACGACAAGTAGTTTTTACTACCTTTCTTTCCTTTAAATGTCATGTAATATTCTTTTAAATATGTGCTCATAAAATTAGATTCCAAAAAATCGAAACGTATAAAGAGAAAAAAAAGTAGGTAATTAGAAGTCACATTCGCAATTCAAACCCACCCTGACAGAACTTTTAACCCCTCCTGATGACTGTTTATTCCCCAGGTTTCTTTCATGGGACACGGGGAAAATCGATACCCGGGTAATTTGTCTTCCAGTGCCCGCTTAGGTGTACGCCCTTTAGACCAATTTAATTTTGCCCTATCTGATTGCCCAGCCGGGGTGTGACTTCGTCTTTGAGAATTGATGTCAGATTTTTTTCTCCTTTCGTTTAGACGATTGCAATTCAACCATTTTATGTTACTTGAGGTTGGGAACTTTCATTGCTATTTTTGGGCTTGTATTTACTTTTTGTGACATTTAAAGGAATCAGATGGCTCCCTGGAACGGTTTTTAGTTCTGTGCGATCCGGGTATTTTAAATTGGTTCATATAAAAAAAAATAACTTTCACTAAAAAAGAGCTTTTTGATGCTTCTTTGTTGAAACATCCTTTCTCTCTGTTTTGCCTTGTTACACATCCTATATATATATATATTTATATATTTATATACATATATTCTGTATTGAAAACAACCCACCCTAAATTTACTTTCCTCATGACTAACCTCAATAAAATTTTACTCTAATGAGAAAACAAGACCAATATTCTTAAAGAAAATGAAACCCTGCCGGCCACTTGCTCATTATTTTTCGCATCATATCATGAACTTCATCAAAAGAAGTAAGAATAAACGATGAAGTGCAGCAAGAAGAGAGGGGGGGGGAAGGTATCTACTCTGGCTCATCTTGGTCTGTACTTTTGTCCACCCTCCGCATCTGAAGGAGACGTAATAAAAAGAATGCCATTGTTGCAGTGGTGTAGTGAAAGTAGTTTGGTTTGGATTCAGAAAATATAGCTAAGAGGGGTAATAAGAACGAAGTTACTGAAATTGCCCATCAGGAAAGGGTAATTACGCTGAGATAAACTTGCTTCTACTTTGCTCAAATGTCTACATATGATAGGACAGCCTTCATTATCGGCCTTCTTTATGCTTTTGGTACTAAATATATCTATAAAATAGACTAAAGATGCAAAATAAGCTTTTTCCGTGTCATACGTGTTTGAATTTATTTCTTAAAGGGATGCACTCAGCCATGCGTTTCGTGATTGCCGAGTTTGAATGGTTGGTTTGAAGGTTAGTTAAACTAGATCAACGATTGAATGCAAGTCATTTAACTTATCCACTAAAGTATAATGGACATAAAATACGCAAACATGATAGGACCGCTACAGTTATCATTCTTCTCTATGTTTTTGGTACGAAATACGAATTATATAGTAGACTCAGTCTACGGCTACCATATTCATAATAGACGTAGACTCAGTAAATACATAAATAAATACATAGACTAAAAAGACATAAATACATAGACTAAAGATGAAAAATAAGCTTTTCCTTTTTTATATGTGTTAAAATTTATTTCTTAACAGGATTTGTTTGCCATNTATATATTTATATATATTTATATCGGGGGGAAAAAGTTCAATCAGGGGGGAAAAAAGTTAAAATCTCTTCATCAGCTCGCATGATTATATCCGCGAAAAGGAGTACTGATCGTGAGAGCTGATGAAGTGATCGTTAGAGCTTTTATTTTCCCGAATTTCTATTGAAATTTTTAAAATTTTTTTTAAAAATTATTTTATTCCATTCTATTTTAATAATTTTTCTTCTTCTCTTTTTCTTTTTCTGTAATTTTTTCCATGTTTTCTATAGATTTTGAACTTATTTTATGAGTTCTATATATTTACAGCTTATGCGCAGTAAATAGGAACTGAGCCGCATTCGCGTTACATAGAGACTAAACCCACGAAAACCTCCAATGGTTAGCCCATGATTCATCTACCACAGTGGATATTTTGCGTCACCACTGTGATATGTGAGAGCTAGGAGCAGAATTCTAACAAATCAGTCACCTTTGGAATTCTGGTATACATCATTGGGAGGAGAACGTTGTTAACGAAAAGAGAGAAATAAAAAATTTAGAGTTTTACTGAAATAAATACTATTATAATTTAAAATTATTGTATTTATTCCTACGTTCTGATTTGCATTAATAAAGCAAATATTTCGAATTCAAATATTTTTAAACTATACTTTGTTACATTCGTATTTAATAAATTGAAAGCGCATTCACAGGTATTGTATTTAAATTAGGATAACTGAAAATGGTTTAGGATAATTATTTACCGCAACTTGTAAGTGTAAAATAGCTCAATTTTAATTTATTCATTAGTTTTCTCACAAGTTTAAGTCAAGTTTAATTCTGAATGTATTTATAGATACTTAAATGAAATATTTA
Source organism: Parasteatoda tepidariorum (assembly GCF_043381705.1). Taxonomy (NCBI): domain Eukaryota; kingdom Metazoa; phylum Arthropoda; class Arachnida; order Araneae; family Theridiidae; genus Parasteatoda; species Parasteatoda tepidariorum. The sequence continues at coordinate 57,335,000 of NC_092211.1, forward strand.
GAAAATATTTTGATGTTGTTATTTTTAAAAACCAATAATTATTTATTAACACCCAAAATAATAATACACCTTAATTAGCATAAAATCAAAATAGACGAGCGAATTAAATATTCTTTGTAGTAATTTAATTCTTTCTTTGGTAAGCATCGGCTTCATTTTAAATTAAGAACGTGAATAATTAGGATTTAGCTGTAATGCAAGATTTTGCATCAACGATTGGTTTCAAAATTCTTTTATTCAAATTTCGTTGCGGAAGAAAATAAATTTTATGAAAATTTTATTCTAATTCTCAAGAGACGCAAAAATCTATCTGTATTATATTTAAAAATGTGTGATTTCAGGAAGCGTATACTTAAAAGATTAATTTATAACCAATAGGAAAATACAATACAGGTAAACGAATGCATAGGAAGTTTTCAAACACATGAATAATATCAAAATTGTGAAATATATTTGTAAAAATTAAATTATGATGCACACGTTGTTTCTCCTATTCATATAGCATAGGGAAATTGTGAAAGAAAGAATAAAGAGAAAATCTTAAAAACTATTATCAGAAAATTAATTCCTTTTTAAGTCTATATGCATTTTAGATTTTAAGAGTTTGTTGCATGCCAGATATTTTTTTTGCTTTTAAACTAGATTTAAAAGATAATCTCAAAATATGTATTCATTATTTAAATAAATATGTATTTTAATAATAATTTGAAAATTTTTTACCGGAATCATTAAAATTTCTAACTTCTATTAGAATTGTTTAATTCTATAAGATTTATATAAATAGTATTTTTCTCGCAAAACTTGCTTTCTATTTCGTTAAAAATAGGAAAAGTGCTGAGTCAAAGAATATTATTTCTAATCTTAACTATTTTTGTTTTTTTCATATCCCTCTTAGCATTTTTTAATAAGCTTGCTTTACATTTTTATCTTATTTATTTGTATAAAAGATATTGTAAATATAAACTTCGTTTAATTTAGAGAAAAATTGAATCGTTTGGCATAAATCATTTATTTTATTTTATCATTCACAGAAAAGATAATTCCTTTCTGCCAATGATAAAATAGGATAATCTCTTTCGAACAAATTGTTATAAAAAAAAATGCAAAACTCCATGCTTGGACTTCGTCACTAATTTTTCTTAAACCAAATAGAGAACGTTTACTTTTTTTAGATGTCTGGTTGCTACGGATCATAAAAAAATGCGAGACATAAATATGGTACTATATTAATATGAACACAACTGTAACAAAGATGAGAAATGCTTTAAAAATATAGAAAAAAACATTGGAACAAATATAAAGACTTTTTAAAAGAGAAGAAGAGTTAAACAATTGAAATACATTTGAAAAATATTTAAAAAAATAAAAATAATGAAAAAGGTGGAAGACAAAATAAGAAGAAGATATCATTTCGAGATCAGCTCACACGATTATATCCGCAGGAAAGAGAGTGCTTTCTATTATGGTACTGATATTGCCAAGCAAAATACATCAATACTATATATATATATATA
>NC_092211.1:57336856-57371729 GCF_043381705.1 Parasteatoda tepidariorum
AGAGATAGATAGATAGAGATAGATAGATAGAGATAGATAGATAGAGATAGATAGATAGATAGATATAGATAGATAGATATAGATAGATAGATAGATATAGATAGATAGATATAGATATAGATATAGATATAGATATAGATATAGATAGCTATAGATAGATAAACACAAAGATGAAGAAGAAAATGAAATAAAATAGAAAATCTTTTAATGGGAGAACGTAAAGGTTTTCTTCAAGGCGCCGCATTTCCTTCCTTCTATACGATATTTCCAAATAAGGAATAATTTTCCTAGGATTAAAATTACTCTTTATAATGCTTCTATATCTCTATTAACAGTGATGTTACTGCTATTCTAAATTAAGCATATTCACCCGAATATAAAATATTTCATGTTGATATTGCTTTCTACGCACAGTTTTTGCGAAGTTTATTGTTTAGCATTTCATCAATTTGCTAACAGACAAAATTAAAAATTTCCTTAGATATATTCTGAAAATAAATAATTCAAGCAATTCATAATAAAATTTAGATTGCTTGAATATATTCCCGTTCTTTGTTCTCAGATTAAAATTTTTTTGTCTTAAACCATTTTTCACTTGCCTGAAACTAGAAGAATATGTAAATACTTGAATTATTTAGAATCATCAGCTGGCAAAAAGATCGAAAAGAAGGAGATCGGGGCAGAAAAACAGAAGATAACGATGTAAGCAGATGTTTGAATAATTAACATGAAGATTCTAAGAAGAAGTTTAAAACTGAAAAAGTATAAATTAAAAAAAGGTAACATCTTAATAGAAAAATTTTGATAATGAATGCATTGGTCATGTAAACATGTCAGTTTTTTTTACTCGCAAAAACTGAATCTTTTTATCATTAATAAATGATTATTTTTCTTAAAAAAATAACTTTAAGATAATTTAGTGGACTGAAAGTGTTTCAGTGGTTTTCGAGAGTCAAAATAGCTAAAACTTCTCGATTTTTCTTGTGCATAAGATTAAAAAACCTCTTAAAGCAAAATAGACTGATCTTAGACTGAGGTTTAGAAATTATTTTTTTTACATAAAACGTCATCTTTAATAGATGCATGAATATCAAAAATGTATTGAAAGAAAATAGGAGAAGATAAAAGCGCATGCATTTTGGTGTTAAAAGGAGATATTTATCTCCGTCTAATATCAGAATTGATAATTAAGAACGTCAACAGATGACGCTGTCGACTGAAAAAATAACTATAGAGCAAATTTAACTATAAACCAAGCTGAACATCAGATCATTATGATTGTTTGATCAAGTTTTATGAAAAAGAAATTAATCATTTTTACCACCGACCGTGTTTGTTGTTTCGACAATTTCTTTTATTTTGATGCACTCTTACTTGGTTTATCAGAGCTACTGTTGATTAACTTTTTAATAAATTTCATAAATTTTGGGGATAAATCAGATGAAATGCCTGCAAAATTATTTACTGATAACTTTAAAATTTTACACTATTGGAGATTTCCAATTAGAAATTTTTTTTAAAAAAAGAATTTGAATTTATTTCATTTAGCATTTTAAACTTGAACCATGTTAAACTATGACAATAAACTTTCTTCAACAAAAGTTGTTCTTTTACCATAATTAAAATCCAATTTCGATGCTATTTTCATCATACTCATTTTAAATTTCAATTCATTTAAAGTTTTTATAATAAAAAAAATGCTGTAGAGTTAAATTTTAATTACAATTTAATAAAAGAAATGGGTTGTATGGAAGCAATGCAATATTTGGTTTAATCTTAAACCAACACTATCAAATTTCGTGAAAGCAAATAACGTCTATGTATCTGAAATAAAATTCAGCTATGATACAACTTATAGTTTCGACATCAAGCTGTTTCATTTATTTTTATATATTTTCAACATAACATTACATTATTTAGCAGCTTAATTTAATTTTAACTTAATTCAATGTAGAATTCAAATTAAATGGAAACGTTATAATGTTTGCTTTACATTAAATAATATTGCTTTCATATCAAATTTCTAGAAATCAAGCGCCGTACATGTATCAAAAATAAAATTCAATTTTGATGCAACTCGTATCTTACTCAACTTCGACTTCAATCCACTTTCGCAGAGTTCCGGGATATAAAGTTTAGAATATCCAATAAAAAGAATCAATACTGAAAACCAAGTTTTCCACAGTTGCGTAAAATAGAGTCTCTTATCATATTAAACTTAAAGCGTGTTTTATAGCCCAGAAATGTGACGATGTTTCCCGCCGTAACTATGATTTCAATAACTGAAAATTTATATAGAGCAGCTGTTTCGTTCCCCTTCTCCTATCAGCGAATATCATGGATATAAAGAGTTGAGAACACTTTATTTACTTTTCACACGTTTATCTGGAGGTGTACGGAATTGTAATATCATTTTATGAAATTTTTACTTTTGAAGATTCGTAAAGCAGTTTTGCTATTCATAAAAATTTTATATCTAAAATCGCGTAAGTATTAAAAAAACAGCTCGCTTTTGAGAAATCCTGCAGATATCGCAAAAAAGTATTCGCAATTCGAATTCAATGCGCACTTTTTTCGTGTATACGAAAAATATAATACGTCATTGAAAGAAAAAAAATTATCAACACTAAGAATTGAATATGCTTTATGAAAATTAAACTGCCTAATGTGCACTTTTTTCGTATATACGAAAGATATAATACATAAATAAAAGAAGAAAAAAAATAATCCACACTAAGAATTAAACATGTTTTATATAGATTAAATAGTATTGGAATTTAAAATTGCAAAAAAAAATAAATGGGTAGAAAATTTAAGTATAGCTCACCTTAGGGTCAATAATTTTTTAAAGATTCGAATAAATATTATTTCTATTTGTGAAATCTTCAATTGCAATTGGAATTAAACAACCTAATGCTCCCTTTAATGTGTGGCTTATCCATACAAACAGAAAACTTGATACATCAGTAAAAAAATAAAGAAATAATAATTTACACTAAGAACTGAATATATTTTATATAAATTAAACAACATGGAAAGTTAAAATAGCAACTAAAAATAAATGCCTCGAATTCTTTAGCATAACCCGTTTTGAGAACAATGTTTTTTTAAAAAAAGAATCGAACAAATGTTATTTTTATTTATAAAATTTTAATTGCAATTGGGATTAAACTGCCTAATGTGCACTTTTTCGTGCTGCATATAAATACAAACAGAAGATATCATCAGTGAAAGAATAAAAAGTTTTATCTACAAACACAATTGACTATGCTTCGTGTCGATAAAATGGTATAGAAAATTTAAAATGTAACTTGAAAGCAATGTGACAAAATCTTGACCATAACACGCTTTTGGTGCAAGAAGTTCTTAAAGATTTGAACATATATTATTATTCTTCATAAAAACTTCACTTAATATAAATAGTAAATGCAAAGTATTAAAAAAATGCATTTTTTTAATAACAATGTAATAAAAAATTTAATTGAAACCTGATGCTTCAAACATTACAAAAAAAAAGTCTAAACATGTGCATTTGAGGTTAAAATAATGCAGAGTGACTGCGTTTGTTCTTACAACAAAGTCTAGCAAACCATAGATACAAAGTATCAGTAAAAGGATAAATAATTGAAATTGTTATAAGAAATGAGAAGCTTTATATGCATTAAGGTTATTTATTTCATGACTATTAAAAAACGTACAAAAGTGTATACTATTTTAGAAAAATTCTTCTAAAGAATCGCGTATGTGATTATTACTTGGTTAAGTGTCACCTAATTTCTTTTCAAAATCAAATATAATAAAAAAAATAAAGGTAACTTTGGACAGTGACAAATGTTGTCAAAATAAAGTCGTCAGAGCAAATCCAAGAATTCATGTATATTAAGCATTAAAAAAGTATCATTTTATCAATTATTTTTGACGTAAATTTTTTCAAACTGTAGATATTTGTATCTACAGTTCGGAAAATCTTTCAATATATATAAAAAAGTAAAGTTTTCAATATAGATCAAAAATTTAAAATAGTTTGCTTATCTTGTAAACGATTATTTTTTTAAAGAAAAAGTAATAGAATTGCTAAATTGTTTTAGAAACATTTTTTTCTGAAGAACCGAATAAATATTATTTACATAAATTACTTCTAAAAAAATTTTTAAAATATTGTTCTGGTTTTTCTATCTTTGCAATATATCAAATATTACAAAAGATGAAATATAAACAAATTGTTTTTATGTAAGAAATAATGTATGATTTATATACGACTTCTGTTAAGAATATTCTACAAAAGAAAACGGAATTTCTAATCAAAATACTAATCAGCTCAATACAAAACTATATTTTAAATCTACAAAAATCACAAAAGTAAAACAAATGTTTGTAACGCATGAAATATTATCAAAAAGAAAACTTTCGGAATCAGTATTATTCATACGAAAATGTGTTCCTCGCTGTTTTATTGCAAAAAACCTATTTATATACTTCGAACAAACAAAATATTTTCCTAAACATTACATAAATATACGAAAGCTGAACGAAGACAATAATAAAGTTTACAAAAACAGAATTTCTCACAATTAAAATAGATGTTTCTCTTTTATAGCTTACCATGTTCCAAGATTTCACTTTTTTTCCTCTTTTTCCTTCTAATGAATCAAAACATTTTAGCTTCTCTAGCACATTAAGAAACTATCTTTTCCAAGCAATCAAGAAAGAACTGAAATAAAATTCATCGACTAATTATTGAAAATTCAAATTAGCTTGCTAGATATTAGTTCTGCAGAAAACACGATGCAATTTTCACTAAAGATTGCAACTCCTTAATTATCTTTCAATTCTTGTTTTACTTCCTCATTTTCTAGAAGACTGTGTTCCAGAAATGAGGAAAAAATTGAGAGCGTCATTGAACAAAGTAATTTTTTTCTTCTGAATCTTATTCTATTTGTGCTCTTTTTTATATCCAGACTTTGGAGCTTTATATTTGTTTTAATTTCTGCTATGTAAAAATGAATAAGAAAATTCGGTGGAACTTTCGCGGTAATTTGACGCTGTTTTATTCAACAGGGAATTTGTTTTCTATCATTACTTCTGCATGACGGTATGCACTTGCTGAATTTTATTCAGGTGTTTCTTCTTTTTTTAAGACTGTAATAAATAAAGTTGATAAAAAGGGGAGAGAAAGAATTGACTACCCAGTTTGACTTTAACTAGGGACAGCTGATAAATTGCACGCAGTATCCATTACGGAAATTAATTCCAAAAGTTAATAAACATACCATGTTCATTATCCTGTTTTCAAAACAGGAATATTTAATACAAATATGCTTCTTTCTTAATGATCATGACAAAAGTAAGACTATGAGCAATTTTTGATAAGTTACAATTTTTTTCCGGTGATGCCATTTTCTTGCATCAAATTTTTCCTTAGAATTGTTTTTAGATTAATGGTTTAATGTTTGTAAAATGCTAGATAACAACAAAACATCTACTGCGATGCATAAAATTCAAACATGTTCCGTTAGAGATTCGATTTAAGAAAAACTTCCTTAATTCATTTGCAAATGTGGTCAAATTTAATATATTGTCCCATCATATTTTTTTTGTAAATTATTTGGAATCTTTTCTATATGTTCTTTTCGTATTTAATTGTGGAGCTTTATACTTTCTTTATTTTAACGTTGTAAATAAATCCCTTCAAATCCGCCATCCCGTGTGCAGGACGTAAATTTCAATAAATGTAACTTAATTGCTAATCCTCAGAATTACAGGATCTTTATTTTATGTGATGATAAAAAACTTTTCGTGAAGCTATGTGCATATTTCGACTGAAGGAGATGTTTTGGAGCTATTGGGAATATTCCCGACTGAAGGAGATGTTTTGAAGCTGAAAGGGCATATTTAAAATAAAGATAATATATTAAAGATATAGAAATATTCCGACTGAAGGAGTTAAGTTGATTAAGATAGGTGAAACATAAGAATAGTATTGACCATTGTGTTTGAGTCTACTTCAAAACTAGGAGATTAATTAAAAAAAATCATTATTTAGATTAATTGAGAAAAATTACTAACTCACGCTATCAATCATTATATATAGCGGTTTTGTTACAAGGTCATAACAGTGCATAGAGCGAGTACTTAATACAAATAATTATTTTGTTTAACTTTTGAAAAATATATATATATTTAAATCCTTTAGGTAGACATAAAACTAAGTCGTTTCATAAATGTTTTATTATAAAAAAGGGAAAACAATTAGAATGTCACATAAATAACACCATTGGAAAGCAAAAATTTCGAAACTAATTTATCTAAAACTCAATAAAGAATTTTGAGCAGTTTCAAAGTAGTTTTTTTTTAACGATGGACCATAATATAAATACTTTACAAATGAAAATTGAGTACACTTTGTGATACGTATGAATCGAACAAAACAACAAGAAAAAATAACACAAATTTGTGCAAATTATTTCCGCCGTATTCAGATTTTTTTGCTTTCTTCATATCGGAATCTTGAAATAAAAGGTAGCACACATTTTTATTCAACTTGTTGCAGAATTGTGCTATGTCTGCGTCCAATTTAGACCAATTTTATCACGAAATCACTCTTAAGAATTACAATTGAATCTGTTTAAGCTTATCGCCATGCACTGTAAAAAATTCGGGATCAAATTACGGCAAAAAGAACCGGCACTCAGAAAACCGATACTTTTTACCGTAAAATCTAATTTTGTCAATTTAATCAAATCTAATTTAATCAAAACTTGTTACGGAGCAAAAAATTTATATACCGTAATTTTTACAGTAATAACTACCGTAAAATCGCTAAATTACTCGAATTGAAAATTCCATTGTAAAAATACATTTTACGGTAAAATAAATTTTTGGGATGATGCACTTCAACAGTCCGTACTTTATGCCGTAATTTTATCCGGAATTTCTTACAGCGCATTGAGGTTGGGCAAATCTAGTTGATTGAAAATAAAGTTTTAATATTGAAACTTAACTTAAATTTCTTCCCGACTCAATGTAAGTTTAATTAGATTCATAACTTGCAGCATTTTATAGTTTTTGAATTAACTTATACGTTGCTTATTGCATGATTACTCTACTAAGGTAACGTTTAGATACATAACTAATGCAAAAACATAATTTTTGAATTTTTTTTTTAAATTGAGTTTATTGCAAATTTAGATTTTCCGTTGTCGTAACTTTCTAAAAATACTTTAGTTTTGCTTATATTCTAATTATTTAAAAAGTTATAGCAGTTTTTGCGCAAGATGATAACAGTGGATAAACTATTGATTTTAAGTCTTTAAATGCGTTTATCTCAAAATCAGGTTTTAACACACTTTAAAAACCTTAAACACGACATCTCATATTGATTTTAAAATAATTGTCAGCAAATTTTCATGACTGTTTATGATTATAGCACGCAAGATTTGAACTACAGACTAAGAAAAAAAGTATAATTTCATTTTTTATGCATGATTTATTTATTTATTTATTATTTTTTTTTTTGCAAAGACACGTGCGGAAATTTTAAAAAATTTGCTTCTTTTACTACATTTATCCATAATTTCATAGTGTATACCCTTGCTTTTAAAATAATAATTCAAAACATGGTTAATAGCCTTCTGGAAAAAATCCTCAAATGATTTCATGCTTTGGGTGATTGAATTGTTTTATATTGTTTAGCGTATATTCAAAAAATGCCTTATTTTTACCTAAAAATGGCCTTTTAAAAAAATAATAATATTTCTTGTTCTAGTTTTATAAGTTTTTACACATAATAAAATACATAAATTAGTTTTCTTTTTAAACATTTATATTAATGTTATAAAAAAAAGTTATTCTATTAGTCATATAGCTTAAATATATACGCAACTATTAGTTAAGATATAAATTAAAAGAAGCTATAACAGAAATAACATTGAAAAAAAGGAACTATTTGTTTTCCTAAGAAAAGTTGGCTTCCAAATTGGTGCATAATAAAATTGGCATTAGTTTCCACAAAACCTTAGCCAATCTTCCGGTCGTACAATGTGGTTGGAATAGTCTAGACCTCGGTTACAGTAGATGCAAAAGGGAACCCGAAAGAGGTAACAAATAAATGAATAAATAAAAGCCTTCCCGAGTTACTTCATTTATATTCTGAGCTCGGAAGAAATTTGCAGCCGTCTTTTCGTCGGCTTGCGGAAGATAGGAAGCAAAGATGGATGCAAGAAAACAAATTCAACAATTGGAAAGCCACGGAAAGGACAGGTTTTGGGAGTCGTGCATTTTTCATCTTGAGGCCAGCATTCTACGCTACTTCTTTTCGGTCGATTGTGCTATTGAGAAAGAAAAAGCATTTTCTTATTCCTGAAAGTTTCATTCTTCGTACCTATTCTTTTTATCGGTTTCTTTTTTTAAAAATAAAGAATATTTTGCTACAATCCTATCGGAATTCTTCCTTTTTTCTTCCTAATATTTCTCCTTATATTAGACATGATATGCTAAAAATGTGCCTGTAAAACTGCTCTGACTGTGAGCCGAAACATCGGTATTTATGTAACTCAAGATATTTATTTTTCTAATCACATAAATTTGATTATTCGAAAGAAATTAAAAAGTTAAAAAAATCAATTTCGTTAAATTTACGTGGAATGGAAAATTGAGCCACGATGGTGCTGTGTTAATCCCATTTTCGGTAGAAAAGTGTGTATACGCACCATTTCAATATATATTTATTTTTATTAACACTGTGACGTAGATTTTTTGCTAATTTTATTTTTCAGATATGGTTACGGGCTCTGAAGACGTCTATAAAATATTAGTAGCTAAATTGCAATAAACACTTTCCGTAGATAAATTTTTAAACTAAGCTAGTTTCTTAACCTGAGACGTTTATTGACAAAGTAGATTTTTTGAAATTGTATAATTATTCCATTACAGATTAATCGTATGTTCTTATGATGGATAAATGCTGCAAATTTTATATACAATACAAACTAAAAGAAAAACTTCATATAAATAACTAGTGTTCAACTAAATGGTTCGTCCCTTGATTTGATCAGTGGTGCCTGTATGCATCATATCCCTTTCCTTAAAAACAATATTATTTTACATTCACGAATCTATTCAGCGGTAATAAAATAAAATAATTTTTTAATCTATAACAATAATAAATTCAACGTTAAGAATACTAGTTGAAAGTTAAAAAAATGTATAATAGAATATTTAATAATAATTTTATCGTGACAAATATTAATTTTAACTAAGTATTACATTTTACGATTGTCCGTTTTACTTCACAAGTCGATACCATGGTTCAGCAAGTGCAAAATATTGATTCATTTTGAGAAAAAAAAGAAGAAAAAAATGATGAGAAATCATAGAAATACAAAATCTTACAAAAGAAGAAAAAATCCTTGAGTTAACACAAGATTGTGAAAATTATAACTTTAAATATTCTATTTAAAACTACCAATATTTTGATTCAATTTCTATACTTAGTTTCAGTAACTGTCAAAATCTGTTTTAAGCATACGTACGTTTTGGATATGTACAGAAAGATGGAAAACTTCGAATTTAATGAAAACTAGTGTTAATTTATTTATTCACGTCATTTATTTTAAAAAAAGTATGCAATTATATTTATTACTTTATGATATAATGATTCATATTGTTGATCATATCGTGTGATTTAAAAATAACTGATTCGTGAAGTAAGATATCCCTCTGAAAATGACGGAAATTTACAGGAATTTAAAAATACAAGGAATTGTTGAATATTTTTTAATACTATGTTTCTTGAGAAGATATTAAAGAGCCAGTAATTTAATGAAGGATTCACTTTCCAAAAAAACAGAATGTGAACTTACAAATATTATTATGAAAAACAGTATAGCGATAAAAGTTTCAACTTTGAAACATTTATGCTTTATATAAATGCTTCAGTGACTAACATTTATCATATTTATCTTGTATTTTGTATATAGTAAAATTTCATTGGTAATTCATCACATATTTGGGAAATTCTTGACATTTACAAATTAATTTAATCATTGAAATTAATATTTAATTTAAGTAAATTGATGAAAATGTTTTGCTGAAATACGCGAACAAAATAATATAAATATATTATGCACAGATATAGTGAAGGATAATATATTGTCATTCAATATTTTAAAGGACAAAAACAAGTGATAAATAAAGTCATTGACTTTTTAGAAACTTTAATTCTCAATTTTCGTTTTTTGCTGGATTTTATCCTTATAAAATTATCCCAATGCGTATTCTGTTGATAAAAATATTGTGCAAATTATATTTTATGCCATGACAAGTGCCAATCGAGTAGGTATTTTTTTTAAAAAAAAATCATTTGTAAAAAGGCAAAAACATGTGGTATTCTATAAATATTATGCATTTACAATGCTTTGTTAAGCAAATGGGAAACCATGAAAATATTTAAAAACAGCTCAGTTATGAATCTTTCATTACATAGCTTTTTCATAGTTTATGTTATGCGTTGTCTGTTTTCTCTTATTAATTATGTATTGAAGTAGAAAATGCGTTTCAAATTATTTTGTTTAAAACTATACTCTTTGTTGTTATATTTATTGATTTATTGGTTTCTAGCTTTGTTTAAAAATGCTTTTCAATTTTATTTTTGCAAATGGTAAAATAGACAAGTAGGATTTTTTTTCGTTTTAAAAAAACTATTCGTTTGGTGAAATAAAAAACATGCATGACTTAAAAATATAGTTACTTTGTTCTGCCACAAAATTTAAATATTTACAAAAAAATCTCAAACTGTCTCGAAAAAAATATTTTCTTGTTACTCTCTTGAGGTAGGAAAGATCCAAAGATCATTCTAAAGAGCTGAATAAATAACTGACGACTGTGATGCCGTGGACATATTTTATTCAATGCGGTTTGAAAGATCTACTTCTTATTGCTTGTACTAAATATATGTGGGAATACACATTCTCGTACAACAGCAGCGCCACCACTACCTTTAACTGCAGAACTATTTTAGCGCTCGAAGGAGTAGTCATTATAAAACTCTTCTCAAATTCATTAATTTTAAATATTAAATTTGTGTTTTCCAAATGTGTGCTCTTAATGCTGGCTCAATGTGAAAAGGCCGAACTCCACATGGTGGTCCGGTTGGGAATTGAATCCGGGACCTCTATTCTGGGAATATACAACCGCGCATAAACAGCAGCGCCACCAACTCTAAATGCAGAATTGATTTAGCACTCAGACGGCGCAGTAATTTTAAAATTCTTCTCAAATTTGTCAATTTTTATTATTAAATTAATTTTTCTCGAAATGTATGTTCTTAATTCTGGCTTAATATACCAAAGGCCAACCTCTATATATCATATTTTCAAACTTTTTAAAATATTTCAATCTAAATTCATGTATGCGTTAATTTGAAAGTTTTACAGCGGCCTAGGCAGATAGGCCCATACGCCAAATACAATGGAATACATTAAAAAAAGATCAACATACCCTTATATATAAAATACAAAAAATATACCTAGAAGAATCGGGATGGCAACAGGCCATTTACATAAATTAATATAGTAATAAAATGTTTAAAAATATCAGGTCAACAGACCCTTATAGCCTTAAAAATTGTCCTATTTTACATAGCATTTTGCCTTTGGAAAGGATAGTGACAGTTAGAGGAAGGTATAAAATAATACATACCCTGAGCACCTGTATAGCTGGGGTAAAAGTAACAAAGAGACTTTGCTCGACAGGGTTCTACAAATGCGACAACTATCAAGCAAAGGTGACACCAGAGTGATTAAACATTGAAAAAGTTGACGAGCTGGAGACAAAAGTACAACAAAAAAACTTACAGTAGTACAATGTAATCAAAACCACCACCAATGTTCAAAATTTGGAATTAAAATCATTCAACTTATCATTAGCCAAAAGGGCAAGGGTAAAACCATTAGTCAGACCAGCTGACATAATATGTAAAACCAATTTTAAAAAATGGTAAAGCATTTAAAATATGCAACAGGATAAAAGTAAACACGCTCCGAAGGCAAAAACACCCAGGGGTGCCGAAGAACAGTATAAAATCTGAGGTACATGACTAAAAAGACATTACAATAAAACAGGAGTAAAAAATAAAAAAAGTAAAAATACAGTTTAAAACTAACAAACAACAATCGTTAAATGAACAATCATAAAACTTAAAATATAGACAGTAAAACCTATCAGACATGTACTTTTCAAGATAAATAAGTTGAAAAAGTGCATCGTAAATTAAATTATTTTCCCGTTAAAAAAATATCATTTTTTCTTTTTTTTAATTCTAAATACTAATTAATTTTGATGAAAGAATTTGTCAGATTACACTGAAACTAATTTTCCCCTATTAAACGTATTACCTATTTTTCTTTTTATTTTAATCATTAAAATAAACGTAATATATTTCGCAGATTAGTTTTGATGTGTTAAACGCAGTGCCAGTGGCCATTTTAAACCAGTGGCTCTCAATTTTTTTTATTTTTTTTTATGCGGAACCCTAAATGATCGAACTTCTTCTGGTGGAATCTTAACTTTATAAATGAAATTCACGAGCAACTGTTACTATACTAACCGAATAAAAAAGACTATGAATTAATTTAGAAGAAATTTTTCATAAAATTCGTTTTTTTGCTAAGCAACTGAAATCACAGGTCTACTAGTTCTGTAGTTTTTGTCATATCCGTAGGTTGGTATAGAACAAAATAAGCTAAATTATTATTTTTAAAAAATAACTGCACCAAATTATGAGAACGGTTATACGAAAAAAAATCTTGATGACATCTTGAAAAATTAGATGACAAAAACTGATTCTTTTCGCAATCCCTTTTCGTTTTCGTATTTTTCTTATAACACTATATTGTTATTGGAAATTCTATGTATTCATTTAAATTCTAATATTTCATTTCTCATTGGCATTTTACTTAAATAATTTCATAAAATTAACCGAAATATTAAAAAAAAATATATTTTTGCTTGGACCAAAACATAGTTGCCGATTTCAAAAATCCTAAATGGTTAATAAAATCATTACTTACAGAACTCCAGTGAGCATTTCATGGAACACTAAGGCTCCGTGGAGCACTATTTGGAAACTACAACTCTATATTTAAATGCTCACTTCCAATGTCATTTATTTTTAACACGCGTAAATTTTTTGATTGAAGTGAATTTTGTTGATTGCTGATTTATTACGATTAGTTAGAAATAATTTATTTAGTTGCATAAACTAAGCAAATGAATTATCGTTGTGGGGTGAGCCACCAAAGGGGATAGATAGTTCGACTTCCAATGCGGTGACCCGGTTTCGAATCCTAGTGAATGCTGGTAGAGACGAATTCTACACCTGGTTCGCTTCGACCACAGTGTTAAATATCCTCAATGGTGGACGGACCATGGGTTAAAAAATCCCCATCCATCTGACTAACCATGGGAGGTTTTCGTGTTTTTCCTTTCCATGTAACGCATATGTGGGTTAGTCTATTCGAAAAGTCTTCTACGAAGGTAAATTTCTCCCAATAATTGATACAGGATTTCCTTTGTCTTCTGAATTGGATTCAAATTTACCAGACAACACAGTTGAACATTGTTAGTCGTAAGCCAAGTCAACAATTTTTCTTTCGTTTAATGCAACATCATTTTAATGGAAACTGTAATACAGTAACTAAGCTCGACTTTATAGTTTTTTCTTTTGCTTATTTAAGTGCAATGTCTTAAACGCAGTGCAATTTTTTATATTCCGAGCAGACTGATTTCCTTTCATTTTCATCACTTTCTCTTTGCTTTGTGTATTAATGCATTCTGAAGAAGAAAAACAGTTCGCCATACATTTAGCCAGATAGCGCTTCATCTGTATTCCATAGAGTTGTCAAAACAAACAAAGAAATAGAATGAGCCACCAAAAGTTGTACAAAAGCCGCCTAACATCAAACCCCACAACAAAAGGTCGCGATAGGTAAGCAAGAAAAAAGAAAGGAAAAAAAATGATTAACTTTTCATTCTCCAACAACTTTTCTTATTTAGATACTTTTACTTGAAATAAAGTCTTTTGTGTTCCAAAAGGTGCCAAATAAAATAAAGCTGTTGAATTTCAATGACAGGTGTATTTTTTTATTTAATCAATTTTCCGGAAAGTCTGTGTTTACGTTTAGTAAAAAGAATGGTTTCGCCACTGATTTAATATTTTTATTTTCATGTTGACCTTTAAAAACAAGCGTTGCTCTCTGTGTTCGCTAATTTTTATCAGAACATTTTTATGTTGAATTTCAAAACAAGTGAGACTCATTTTGCTAATTTTTAGAAAACATTACCGTATTGACCTTTAAGAAATATATGGCTCATTGTGTTTGCTAATTTCTAAAAGAATATTTTGACTCAAACAAGACTAGTGCACAGCACTATTTTCGCTTCTTTTAAAAATAAGATTAATTTCCAGGAGTATCTACGTTTACGTTTAACAAAAAGAACAGTTTCTCAGTGAGTTTATTATTTTCATTTTTTAATTTATAAGCCGTGGTAACCCAGTGATTGGAGGATCGGTCTCTGGTGTTGAATTTGAAGAAATGGCCTCACGTATGAGTGATTCTATCATTTGGGTTCTGAGCTAAGACGTACTTTCACATTTGTGGTGCTCTTTCGCTAAACAAAAGCAGCTCCCTACGAACTTATCTCGTAAATCTGGCGAGTTGGTTTGTCCAAGTGTCATTAGCAACAACAGCCATACTTTTTAACTGTAATATTTTACAATATAAAGTGTACAGTGTTCTATGCTTTATAGATGAACATTTTTTTGGAAAGCTTACGTTTACGGAAAGAATTTGAAGTTTGCTGAAAGAATTGTGGCAAACTTATAACACAAATATTAAACACATAACATTAACATATATATTAAACGCATAACATTAACACATATATTAAACGCGTAGATATTAAGCACATAACAGCCCAAACTTAACGAAATGCTTAAAAGTTTAATGAATTGTTGAAATACATAAATTGTTAATAAAAACAAGGGATGGACACTGCTGATTTAAAAAAATATATGTATAGCAATGAGGACTACCTACAATGAGGACTATCTACAATCTGAAGACTATTGCAAATACAATCACAATAAAAAAAGCATTATTTTTAAAATTATTTTCCCTCTTTTTACAAAATAAGAAAATAAAAAAAAGCAATTGTCTCGAAACATTATCCTGATTTCAATGAAATTTTCTAGTTTTTTATTGTATTTACGCTAATATTTCACCCTTCCTTACTTAGCTGAAAACTATAACTCTATTTAAAACAATTCATGCATTTCTAAGAGTTATATTTAGTGTTATGCCCGCTAATGTGACGAAAAATTTTTCTTAATATTTATAAATGGCATTTATCTAACCAAAATATTTAACTTATAAACATCATATAGATATCAAGCTTTAATTTATTAACGTATACAAACATTCAATTTTTTAATTTCTTTCTTTTCAATTTTAAAAATTGATTTCATTGATTTTAAACTACACTTTTCTAAACTTTAATCTTACTATAATAGATATTTGGATGAAAATGAATTCAGCAAAATATACTTTTCAAAGTAAATAGTAACTAATTACACGCATTTTGAAAAGATTTAAAAGAGTTAAACTCACGTTGTAGGTCTGATTACGCTCAATTCATATAAACCTATTAAGAATTGCAGTTAAATACATTTCAAGTAAACAAAGCCCAACCTCATTTCCGTTTCTTTCTTTAAAGCTGAATAAATGTCTAACTCATTAAAATGTTTAGACAAGCAAAGATGTGCACAATAGAATTCCAACTTAATGAAATTTAATACCTCTCTCTAACTGCCTGGCGAAATTTTAATTCTGTTGTTAAGCATAGTTTTATACAATACGATTTTAGACTTAAAGCAAATAGGAAATGGTCTATAAGTAAAAAACTTGATTTTTAATGATAAGAAATTATGTTATTTGTAAGTTGATTTAGAGACATTTAAATTAGGGCATGGAAAAAGAAATTCTGGTAAAATTACCATACTGTGTGAAATTAACATTTCAGAAAGAAAAAAAAACATACTTTTATATCATATATATAGGGTAAATAAACCAAGTATTTGGTAATTTTTCCGTTCATTTGCTAATAGTTCACAGGAAATTCTGGTTTTTGAAATTATAGTTCTTATCACCACGCATTTAGTAAAAAAGACAATATAATCATAAAAAGCAAATTTAACCAAATTAATTATTTTATAACATGCTCTAAGATAACATGATAAAAGTATCAGATTTTACTATAGATAGCATATTTTATCTTATAGTGAAAGCAAACTTTACTTTTAATTTTATCGAAAACATTAACTTCATTAAAGATAACCGAGCGTTTTAAGAGAAATGCATTGAAAGCAGTGAGCGAAATAAAATAAATAAATTAAAAATTACAGCAAAGCGAAAATAAATTAAAAACTATAAATAAATTCAAAATTACAGCAAAGCGAAAATAAATTAAAAATTACAGCAAAGCACTTTTCAAGTAAGTAAAGCCTGAATTATTTTTGTTTAAATTATAAAGATTAGTTAAGTAAACAATAGAAATCCAATTTAATTCAATTAATATTAATTTATTGCTAAATAATTTGCAATAAATTAAGATATGAAAATTGGAACAAATAAATATAGAAACTGCTTTATGAAGAGAACGAAGTTTCTTTAATAGCGGATGAGTTAGAGTAATGTGCGATATTCTTAAGATCATTTTATACATAAGTTAAATAAATATTACTAAAATGAACATAGAGGTTTCACTTTAGTTAAACTCTACTATCAAGATTCCCTGCGAGAGGAATTTTGATAAAATTGAACCCAGAGATCCGGACACCATTTCTTTGTCCCTTTTATACAAAAAATAACTTCGGTATTTTGAATTTCTTAAATTTAAAATTAAAGAGAGATATGTTATAAAATGCGTTAACAGCCTACTCAATTATTAGTTTACGAATGTCAATGGCCAGCCTTGCAATTTGCCCCAAACCCAGAGGACAAGGGATCTCCTAGGTCAAGCATTGGAACAAACCAGCCTTTGTGTAGGACTTAGTGATAGAACTAACTCGAATTTGAGTTGCATGGAGAGAAAAAAACCACAAACGTCCCCCACTGTAAACCCGACTGGAAGGGGATTCTAACCCATGACCCATGTACCATAGATGATATTTTACGTCACCATGTGGTCGTTGCGTGTCGGGAGCAGAATTCGCATGAAAAAGCCACCTTTGTACTCCGAATCTGGGTGTTACATCCATAATATTACACCCTAAGTGGGAGGCGAATGCTCTATCCACTGAGCCACCGTGACTCGATAAATATTTTTGTGCATTTATTAGATTATCTTTATAATATCTTCCGTTTTCTGAACAGTTGATATCGATATGGTTGCTTCTTATCTGTAATTTCGACCATCTTTAAAAATAGTGCTAAAGTTTATAAAAATTCAGATGAAGCATTAAACTCTATTGTATAGAAACCAAAACAGAAAATCAACACTAATTTATTTTTTGTTCAACAAAGTTAAAATTTTTTTGTCAATAAAATATCTTTAAAAGTTATTATTGAAATACTCTTTCTAATTTGACGAAACATTCTCAAAATAAATATTTAATTAATGATGAACTAAGCATTTTTATTAAATTATTATGTGTCAATACTGTTTAATACTCAGCAATTTGAATGGCTGTCCAATTGCATAGTTAAACAATGCGTTTTTTTAAGCTGTTAACTGCTCTGATTGTATTATAATATTACATTTTAACATTTATTACAAATTAAAGTTTAATTATTTAACCTTATCTGAATTTGAAGATCATGATTAAATTTATATTTTTATTTTTAAAATAAATTGCTTTGCAATATATTTATGTTTAAAAAAATATTTTTGGGAAGTTTCATTGTAGATATTTAAAACTTTCTGTGTAAAAGGAGAAGAAAAAAAAATATTTTGTATTTCGCTTACGTATAAATATTTCCACCTCTCATTCAAATATTTCTATTTTTTATTTATTTTTACTAAAATAAAATCTGTAATTTAAATATCTTATCTTAAATTTTTAAAAGTTTAAACTTTTGCACTGCGTAGCTCTTTGCATCTCAAAATAATTTTTTTAGATTGTTTGACAGTCTAAAAAAATGTAATTTATTTTTAGAATAAAACAAAAGCTACATGATTAAGCGTTTGTTCTTATAAAATACACAAATACATAAATTTCGCAACGAATTAATCATTGTTTTAGACAAGAGAAGTAATTACTTTTTTAGAAATACGCTAAAGGCGATTCTATTAATTTAAGAATATTTTTGTTTTAACGAAACTTTGCAACAGAAAAAACCTTTTTCTTGAACAAAAGAAACATATAGCAGTGACACTATAAACAGTTTTAATAACATATATTCATCTTACTTTAATTTTTGTTCTTTATTATGAATCCTTAATGATTCTAATCATTTTATTAAGTGCAGGAGTTTTTATAAAGATTTTCAAATTAAAAGTTTATAATATATCGATGATGATAATTGTACTTATGTTGAATCAACAAATTATGACTTCTACATGTTTTAGTTCGCAATTTGATCTTTACTTTCTACTTTTATTTTACGAAAACTAGATCTATTTAATACTTTTCTACCTTCATAAGTAGGCTTTTAGCAAGTTCATGGCTGGAAGATGCATTTATCGAAATATTAATTTGTCGGAGAGGCTTTGCTAGAGGCCTTTAGCCTGTCTAGCCGGTATTTCTTCATGATTGATTTTAAAAAAAATATTAATATAAACGTATCACTAATTTTTCAAATAATATTTATTCTATTTACTTTTCTATTATTTAAGAAAAAAGTTAAGTAATATGTACTTTTTTTCAGGGTATTGTATACGTAATGTGTTCTCAGTTATTCCTATGGAAAGCTTAATTTATATTAAAAAAGTTATATAACAGTTTTCCTCTAAAAGTTTTAAATGAGTATTGTGATAAGAGAGTGATTTTCCACATTCCTTCATACTTAGATTCTGCGCATGCTATGTTGGTAGTTTTTTGGATAGTGCGATGCGCACACAGAACTTACGTACATTAACGAAAAATTTGCGACGTAAAAGTGTAAAAACTCTATTGATTTGGAAAAAAATACTTTAATTTAGTAGCTATTGAAACTTTTATCGTCCTAGCATAGCTTCCTTTCATAATTTTTTACAATATATTTAGGCAAGTAACAATTAAATTTATAGCGTAATTGTGTACTACAATTATTATTAATATAACGCTGAGAGGCTACAATTCAATATGATTAAAAATAAAATGTTTTTTGTTTGCTTATAGTTAAATTCTAATTTGTATTGTAAAATATTACAAGACAAGACATTTTGTGGATTAAACATTTTTGACTGATTTTAATTTTATAACATTTTTATTCACTGATTTTCCCTAATTTGCGAAAAATAGCATACAATCTCAAACAGGTGCATTTTACTTGGCTATAATAATCCAAATAAAAAATATAATCTTCATGGTACAAATTTGTACTCTTAAATTTTTTACTATAGTGATTAAAAAATTATCCATGTAACCAAATATAGGAGTGGACGCCCTTCTGCAATTTCTTATCACTCAAAAACTGACACCATTTTAGAAAGCAATCCCATTTTATTATTACGTTTGTCTCCATTTTAAAAATTGAAATTATATAAAAAATTATGTTTTAAAAATTTTAGTTTCACAATGTAGATTTGTCTATAAAATGTATATTTATACGCGAAATGTATTTTATAACTTTAAATATCTAGCCCCGTATCTGTCTAAAGGAATCGTAAGACCACATTTTATGTTTGTGGAAAATGCTTTTCCTCATAAATATATGTTTCGTAATGCACATTAGTAAAAACGTCCCTAGTAACTCCATATCCCTAGTAGCTCCATATCCCTGTATATAAATTGACACTCTATTACCATTTCTGAATAATTTTTAATTATTTAAAATTATGTTTATTAATTTCTACTAGCAAAGTGCAAAGCACTTAATTAAAAAAATAACATCCGTAAAAATTATTTATGCCTTACAAGTATATGAGCTTCGTAGTTTTGCAGTTACTTTCTAAAATGACCATTTCATTGACAAGAATTGACATTTTACTGTCATTTATGAAGAATAGTACAATCCAGGTACAAAATATATGACCTCTTTTTTAAGACTGATATGCATAATGAATCTTTATGTTCTAAAAATCCGTGATGGAAGAAACAGTGGAATTTTTTGACATAACATCCTTTGTAGATATACATTTTAGTTTCAGTAATATCCTTTGTACGAATTTACACTCCACCACTAATTATTAAAGAAAAATATAGATCAAAATATAAGTATAAGTCACAATTTAAAAATTTGACACTTTTAGGAAAGCATATGGAAAAAAAGTTTATTTATGCTGTTTATTAAAAACAGGAAAAGAAATAACAAATAAATGTCTTCGGATGTAAGGCGTATGATTCGATACTATAATATTGACTTTGGAATGATAGAACCATTGCTTCTAGAGTAATGGTTACCAACTGGTGGCCAGTGAAGCCTTTTTTTTGTTTCCCGCGAAAAAAAAATATATTAGTTGTCATTTATTTTCGGACAATTTTCGTAAAAATTTTAGATGGGTTTAAAATACTTTTCTTCCGTGAAAAAAAAAACCTAATTTCTTCGTTTCTGTGAAATTTAACATACCAACTGAGTAAAAATATTTATTTCTCAAGTTTTGCATCCAAGAAAATATTTATTATTATTTGTAATTCAATACTTTCGTTTTGTATAACTTGTTAAAAATCTGACAATAACATTTAATGTTCCTTCAAACAAAGTATCCCATATAAAATTTTGATAAAGTTGCAGCCTGCCATTTGGCTGGTGTTTTTAATTGCGGCCCCCAGCCTCATGTAAGTTAAAAAACCCTGTTCTAGAGTTTTTTTAAAAAAAACTCTATTATTTCTGACCAAACAGTATAATAAACTTTGCATAAATTGAACGCCTGCTTTATTTGTCCTATATTGTGAAATTATACTGTGCAGAATAAAAAATGTCGTTCTTAAAGAGTGATTAAATTCGTTTTTAATTGTTATTAATCATAGCATATATATTTAATTCAAGCTTATTTAATCAAAGTGTTCAGTATTTCTTATTCTTTTCATAATTAATTTGATAAACATGCAGAATAATTTAATATTCGTATACATAATTGTTAGGTAGAGGTTACCGAAATATGTAATATCTACCTGGAGTGAAATTTATCATAATTAACTGAACCAGAATGCTTTTTCTTCTTTTTTTTAAACTCAAATTTGTGTAGAAAACACATTCAATTAAAGAAACTATAAAGATTTGATCATTTATGAATTTTACTTTCAAATATTATCTTAGTATCTTAACTTTCTTATATATCTTAAATATTAAGAATTATTATTATGTGTTTTTATTAATAGATACTTGCATACTTTCTAATATTTGCCTTCTTTTTACTTTATTTATTCTGCGGGTTTCTTTTTTTTTTTTTNACTTATTCTGCGTTTTTTCTTTTTTTTGGAAATACTATTTAAAATATATTTCACCCAGAAAATAGATCTTCCGTAAAATATTTGAATTGATAAGCATTAGCACAAGACAAAAGTAAATTCCAAATAAATGGATTTCCTGTCATTTACAGCAGGGATAAATTCGGAAGTTTCATTGAGCCGGAAATCTGGGATTTAAATTTAAGTGTGCTGCCATCTACACTTTAATGATAACGCTAAATTCAGTGGTAATATTTCCATGAGTAATAAGTTGAGTTCTGTTTGCTTACAGAACTCGAATAAATATTATCCATGCATTTTTAAGGTAAATCTCTCTATATATATGAGCAAAAAATGCAAGTCACATTAAAAAAAAATTAAAATTAAATACCTAAGAATAAATTAAGTTTAAATTTACGTAATTTTTAAATACTGATCATTGCAGCGATAAAGGTCACTGGTTTAAAGATTTGATTCAATAATTGGCATTAATGAAATATTGTTAAATAATACTCAAAAATGTATTTATTTAATTTAAATTTAAAAATTAGGGAAATATAATTGTCCATGAGATTAAATTAAAATAATTAAATCATACATTTAAAATATTTTTATTTTTATATATCATAAATTAAATACATCGTGTAGACTCAGGTTTTATATTTATTTAATTGCAAATCCTTATGACCGAGTTATATTTTAAATACGTTATTGTCTAAACAGCTAAATATGGATATAATGTTATTTTTTTTAAAATTTTATGGACAAGTTTTTTTATCTTTTGGGAGCTACACTTGTAATATTCAACATCTATCTAATTTTAGTAGTAAGATTTGTTGAGTTGAAAACATTTTGATTATTTTTTTCCAATAGTTTCTTAATTATTTGAAATCTTTGTTGATAATTATTAAATAAAACAATTAAAATTAGTTAATGGAGAGTTTGAATATCAATTAAAACGTAACAGAATATAAATTAATATCTCAAGTTTCAATTATGAAATTTTAAAATATAGTTACGTGTTATAGTTATGAATGTGTTATAGGTATAAAATATAAGTATGTCAACATTTTTCAAGTGCTCAAAGATGGGCATCAGTTTTCAAGACTTGAATCCGGGCCTTGCTAAATGTGAATACGAAAAATTTTGAAGATATTTGAAATTTATTATTGAATTTATTATTTGATTTATATTTTATTCTTCTCCTTCCCGTCTGACAAGTGTTGAAAGTGGGTGCCTATTATTAAACGATTGAAATATGTCGAATGTTCTGACCAGTCTGTATACTTTTGAAACGAAGGACGTTATTTAATCAAGTGATAGCTTTTCTTTTAAGTTTTTCGGGATTGTTTCTTCTGTGCTATTATTTGATCAAATATCTAAGAACATATAAAGGCGGACTTCGCTTAAGAAAGTGTTTGTTTTAAACATAAAAAACTAATTCAGTTTCACAAAGTTTACTTATTTGAATAAACTATATTTTTCTGTTGCTTATAAACACTTCATCAGCAGATAAATCCAATGTTTTTAAATTCTATTTCCGATTCCCTCACTGTTTCAAAAATTTAATCTCTCAGTTTCTGCAAACCTATGAATCTTCAATCGAATTTTCAATTCCGATTTCAACGAATGGTCTAAAGAAAGCACGGCTCTCCCTTCCCATTGGAAGCTCATTCCGATACGATCTCATACATCAGAACTCTTCTCTCAGCTGCCGCCATTGATGTTTTCCCGCCTTTAAAACGGGAGAAAACCGAATTATCAGTTCTCTTCGAAACCGAATGCCTCTCGTGCTAATGTCTTCGAGTGTTCTAATGCCCCTTTAAATGACATCCAAAGAATCAGATTGCTAATGGTTAGGCAGACAGGAACACACGAGAGAAAAGGAGAAATTGCAGAAGAAGCAATCGCGCTACTCAACTCAGCTCTTTGATGCCATCGTATTAGCCCCAATTGCTGATTAATTATACCGGGAATCGAGGATAGATGGACGAGAAATCTTCTACTGCAAGTCGTTTACTTAGCAGATAAGACGTAATGACTTTGGAGAAGGCATAAATCAAAATCACTCCCCTGCACTTTTAAAACTTTGTGATGGGGTTCGAGGGTATATTAATAAGCGGGCAAGTTACTAATTACTGAGACGTACCTTCAAAATAAGCCGAATTTCGCAATTAGCATATGGAGTAAATTCGCAATAATTCGCAAAATAACATTTATGAACCAGAAATAAATTGATTTCTTGGATGAAACCAAACACCAGTTTAAAAGTATCGAAAGATTTTGTAATTTGGTTACATTGTAATGCTGATAAACAGCATATTTTGAAAGCATATCGTAATGAGCTGGTAAATTATTTATTTTACCATTAAAATAAAATATTTAATTAAATAATTTTTTATGCAAATACTTATGTAATGTAAACTAATTAAAATGAAACATACACTTGCAATCCATGATGGTAATAAAATAACGAATTTTTTAATAATAAAGAAATGAATATTTAGATTATATTGCATATACGCTTGAAAAAAATATTTATGTAAAAAATATTTAATATTTGATTTTTTCCAGACTATATTTCTTTATTTTATTTTTAAAAAAGAAATAAATCTAATAGACAGAGCAAGATTTCTTTTCGTGGTTACAGTTTCAAAAATTAAAATTATAGTTTTCACAAAAAAATAAATTGTGTTAAGACAATTTAATATTTCAAATACCAATTGTGCTATTATAACAACTGAAATTAATTAATAAATTCATTAAAAATACTTTGTCATTATTTCATCATTATTTTTTCATTCGTCATAACTAAATTATTTCACCTATAATAATTTATGATTTTTTTTAAAAATGAAATAATACTCTTAGGAAGATGGTTTTCTTAGATAAGCTTAGAATACTAAACTCCATTTGAAAATAGTGTTCTATTACTCTTGTCTTACAACTATGGCTAATAATAAAAATATGGCTAATCTTAAAAATATGGCTAATTATTTTAAATTTTATTTCAAATACCAATTGTGCTAATAAAGCAACTGAAATTAATTAATCAATTCTTTAAAAATACTTCGTCATCAATTTATCATTATTTTTCCATACGTCATAACTAAATTATTTAAACTAAAATAATTTACGATTTTTTTAAAAATTAAATAATATTTTTAAGAAGATGGTTTTCTTAGATACGCTCAGAATACTTAACTCCATTTGAAAATAGTGTTCTATTACGCTTGTCTTACAACTTAAAAAATAGGGTTAATTATTTTTTTATATAAGTTAGCATCAAAATTATTTTTTTTAGAAATTATATTTTGTAATATTTTATAAAAAACTAAGCCTCGTCTGAGCATTTTGAATCCTACTTGAAAATCCTAAAAATACAGTTATCTACATTTTTCTTCTTCAAAAAATAATAAATTAATTATAAATAGCATATCTTAGTTAATAAATAAAAATAATATCACAGAAACATTTTATGTGATTGATAATACGTTATGCAAAGTAATGAATTTCTATGCTTTTGAAAATTACAGTGGAGATGTATGTAATCTGTAGATTATTAACTTGCTAAATACTTTCGCTATTTCTTTGGATTAAACCATTCAAAGCTTTAAAGTAAAACTTTAGTGAAGCATTTTCATCTTTCAACGGCATAAATCAATACAAATTCGTGTCCCTTGAATTTGTTTGATTTCTTTTTCCAACTAGCCTTCCTATTTTAGAAAACATTCTTCTCAACTTTATTGGAACAAAGCCAGATATTCTGAAATAGCAACTTTTTTTTTCAAGTATTCTTAATTTTACAACTCAAATTCTGGTCTCTAGCCAAATGACGAACAAAAATAAAATAAAATAAAACTTTTTATACTCAAAAACCGAGCTTAACCGTAAAAAAGTAAGCGTATTCAATTGTTAAAGATGTTATTTTCCTTCAAAGTTTCCCACTTGTAAAGATGTTTGCATAATGTATGCATAGAAATGTAAATATTAAAATGCAAGCCACTTCTAAATATTACATTTTGAAATAAACATGTATCATCTTGAATAATAATTTACATGTATTCAACTTGAATTATAATTTAGCTCCTTTTATAAAATAGTAGAAAACAATGCAAGAAATAAAAATGGAAATTAAAGTATGTTTAGCTTAATTTTTTCACTGTACAGATAAGTTTATATCATCTATATTAACCATTGAATTAAAATGCACTGTAAGTAAGTTTTATTTTTGTTATTTAGATATTTTGGATGTCAGAGTTTATATGCATAATGCGAACAAAGCTTTAGGTTACATTAGAGTACATTTAATATTTTATTCCAACTATAAAATATTGCTTAATTTCTAGTTTTTCTTTCATCGGTTTAAATAGCATTTTAAATTTTAGTTTATAAATTGAATTGGATGTATTTTTTAATATTGTACACAATTAAATGGATTTAAAATGAGTTAAAATTATTTCTTTTTACAAACATAGAAGATATGCAGAAATTTTTAAATATAATCGAGTAAAATAAAAATTTGTGAAAGACA
This sequence comes from Parasteatoda tepidariorum, assembly GCF_043381705.1. NCBI lineage: Eukaryota > Metazoa > Arthropoda > Arachnida > Araneae > Theridiidae > Parasteatoda > Parasteatoda tepidariorum. The sequence goes on from NC_092211.1 coordinate 57,362,977, forward strand.
TTAAACTTTGCAGATTCTGATCTAATTTATGAAGCAAATATCGATAGCGAATTTTCATAAATGCTTTAATGCTTCTATCAGATATGAAATTATCAAAGAATGGATTAGTTAATTGCTAAATACTGTTTATATTTAATACTAAGTAAATTGCATGTCGAATTTACATTGCATTCTGAAATTTCGAATTAATTTAAAAACAAAGTTCTTGTTGCTTAGAGTATATATATATACAGAAGAGCCATTACATTATGACCACAATGCTAATAACATGTAGGACCACCTTTAGCCCTCAAAACTGCTAGCACTCGCCGTGGCATTGATTTCACAAGGTGCTGACTGGTACCAAGCGCTCACCAACTGGTCCTGCAATTCCCTCACATTGCGAGGGGGTAGCGTAACAACACGAATTTGGTTTTCCAAGTAGGACCACAAATGCTCTATTGGATTAACGTCAGGTGAATTTGGGGGCCAAGACATGACTTGAAAGTCACTGGAATGTTCCTCGAACCAATCCATAACGATTCGACCCTTATGACATGGTGCATTATCCTGTTGGTAAACACCATNACAAGTTCAGAGCTAAATACGTTCTAAAAAGTAGAAAAATATGTTCTAAAATAGTATTCTGAAAAGTAGAGTCATGAAACAGAAGAAACAGTTTTTTAAAAGAAAATTTATAAATAAAATAACTGGTTTAGACACGACGTATTTTGCTATTGTGCAGATATTCATGCAGCGAAAATCTTGTTAAGTGTTCGCTATATATATATATATATATGTAGAGAGAGAGAGAGAAATTTTAAAATATAAATATTAACATAATTTAATATATAAGTGCAAGGGAGATGATATCATGTTAGAAAAATCCAGAGTTCGAATCCCGGTTAAGGCACGGACGTTCTTTCCTTCCCTTCGCTGTACTATATGTACTTCTTACTGTGAGAGCAGTGATGGCCCACCTAATATGGTGAGCTTGAAAGAGTGGTCAGCGATTCTACTTTTCTGATACCTGACAGACGAGATATCCGGGTGGGCATTTAAAAAAGTAAACTTTCAAAGGAATAATGTCCACAAAATTCAGTATTTACGTCTAAGAAAGAAGGTCACAGAATATTTTATTAATGACGAAAACAGCATGATCAAACAATTCACAAACGCAGTGTGAAACCACAACAATTCAAATTCGTCAACAAATGCAGATTTAAAATTTTTAAACAATGATGTTCCGATATTCTCAATTATACTTGAAAAAAAAAATTAAATTAAAAATGTGTAATGTAATCTAAGCAACAAAATTAATACTTTCAACAAAATAGGAATTTATTTCCATTGAAAAAGTAATTTTATATCGAAAAAAGTTTTTTATTCAAACTTTACTTCATAATCAACTTATCATAGATTTATAAACTTTCATTCACGCTAAAATTCAGATTAAAAAATATTTGCGTAATAATTAAGAACAGAAATCACAGTTTGTGAACTAATTAAATGTTCTTTTCTTTATGCAAAGTCATAAATTCATATTTGTTAAATTGGTTCGGTATTGAATTTGAAGTTCGATTACTAATTAACATAATTTAATATATAAGATCCAACAGTGATGTAATAAAACTTTTTCCAACGGCGAATCATTCATAGATTTCTTACCTACGCCCAAAAACGGAGCTCTCACTAACAAACATTAAATATTACTTCACTAGATACTCAATTTATCATAGATTTATGAATTTGTATTTACTCCCAAACTCAAAGTAATAAATATTTACTTGCAAGTTCCAAGAACAGAAACCTCAGTTTATAAACCTATTGAAAATTCTTTTCTTTACAAAGTCATAAATTCATTGTTTAATAACGAATTTTCTAATTAATTCGGAACTGAATTTAAATTTCGATTACTAATTAAAATTTTTCCAACAGCAATGCAGTCATAGATTTTTAACTTACTCCCCAAAACAGAGCACCAGCAAACATCCACTTTATGACTTGAGCAACAGGATCAATAGTTTACAAAGATAATGAGAAATCTCTCGAAGCGACAGCCATTCAATATTTCTCTTGATGGATCGCCGCAAAAACACAGTAATTTGCGCCAAAATCACGGGGAACTGCTTTTAAAGTTGCAAGATAGAAGGCTCCCAACGTCACACAGACAAAACTGATTACCTGCCTAAGAAACCTGAACATAAATTATCTCCTCCGCCAACCCTTCGAATCCATCGCGTAATTGAATTATCCCAAATACTTGTAACAATCTCCTAAAAAAATTAAATTGCTCCCTCGAAGAAGAACGACATCGGGGGTCAGGCAAAGATCCATCTTCTGTCTAGAATACGGCTATCGCAAACATTATCTTGCAACAATAAACACCCAGCAGCCTTAATTGGCTAACCGGAGCTAATTGAATTGAGTTAATGCTTCCTCAACATAATTAAAGAGCCAGCAAAATAATCTGAAATTAGTAATCATGTGCTGCTCCGTTATTTTCCTCCTTGCTTTATGGAGATCCTTGGATATTTAATTTTAGATAAGTCAATGTCTTCATGGATTCTTTAGATTTCCTTCTTGAAGTTTGTGATAACGTTTGTGAAAAATATAAGTTTAAAGTTAAGGGTCTTAGCGATAAGCCCCCTTTTTTTGTTTTAGAAGCTTCTAAGATCTGTTGTAATCGATTTCAAAGCTGGCGTTTATTTATTTATTTTTTAATTGTCGCTAAATGAACAATTGCTTTATATGCTTCTAATTGTTTTAATTCCTAAAGATTTTGAAATAAAAGTAAAAAGGAATAAGAAATGATTTTGATGTTGATAATTTCTTTCAAAGTGACTTGACAGACACTTGTAAAAAATTAAAGTAAAAAGTGCTGGCCCTTTGAATGCAGCATCCGTAATACCCATTTTACCCTAAAATATAGTTTTGAAAATATTAGACCATAATTTTTACAGCAAATATCTATTTAATTAGAGTGATTCAACAGTAAATAATCAAGTAAAATTTATGGCAAATCAGATTTTTCTGTTCATTAAACATTATGGTAAAAATAATTCTACTTTTGAAAGTACTGGGATCCTGAGTACCATTACTTTTTACCATAATTTTATCCAGAAGTTCTTACAATGTATGTTACTTTGAAATATTTTGTGTAAATATCTACTTAATTTAATACTTGCAACAATTTCCTCCAGGAGACAAAGACTTCACTTCGTTCTACACTGTAAAAAATTCCGAACCCAATTACAGTATAAAGTACCGGCACTTTAGGTGAATCATCCGTAGAATCTATTTTATCTTAAAATTCATTTTTACTGTAAAATATCCTACTATATTTTTAGCAGTAATATTTATTTAATTGTAGAGATTCAGTGATTTTACGGTATTTATTACTGTGAGAATTACGTCATTTCAGATTTTTGTTCCGTAATATGTTCCGGTAAAAATAGATTTTATGGTAAATTGCTGGTAATTTGATCTGGATTATTTTACTGAGAAATGCACAATGATCGCAAACTTTATCTTTCAGAAATAAGCACCAAACTTCTTTAATTGACTGAACAGAATTAATTGAAATGAGCTAATGTTTTCTCGATATAGTTAAAGAGCCGGCAAAATTTTCCGAAATTAGTAATCAAATGTTTCTCCGCTATTTTATCCAATGCTTTCTTCTAAGTTATTTAATTTTATGTTAATCAATGTCTTCGTGGATACGTCAGACATCCGCCTTGAAGTTCATCCTAAGATTTAAGCTTGAATCCTTGATTTTTCTAACCTTATCCTTGATTTTACTAACACGCTTTATAATTTTGTTAAGACATACTTTTACTCAAAGTATGCCTTAAATATTTAAGCAATTTATAAAAAAAATGAAATACTAATATTTCTTTCACTTTTTGTAGCGTTCAATACGAGTAAATGTTTTCTTAGATAATTCACTGTTTTATACTACGTAAAATTTATGTGCTTTAATTTGCAACATAATTTTTTTTTACAAAATATTAATACTAAACCATTTTGTTTCGTTTTACTTTTACATTCATACACTCATGGATAACTAGTAGCCACAACGCAAAGATCGTTATACATTTTATTAATTAACCTTAACAGAACGTTTTTGAACATTATGCCATTGCATAATTTAACACTAATAAAGAGAAACGAAACGCCACCATATATATGCATTATAATGCAATTAAATAAGATAAAAAACAACTTGACAACAAATTCTCTAATATTTGATACAATATTTTCTCAACATGTTTCTAAATTTGCATATTATGATTAATTATTCCCCTTCGAATTTCACGCGAAAGCATAACTCTAAACCGTGTATTACCAAACGATATAAATAGAACTTTCTCATCTGTATTCTAATTTTTGCCTCCTATCACTTATGCATAATGCGGGTACTTAACTTACAGAAACCTAATTTCAGGAGGAGTAGATACATATATATCATTATCTGAATTTTAATCAGCATTATTTCCAAATTAACATCAACTGATTACGTGTCTTTCAAAACAACATCTCTTCATAATGACATCGAGCTTCTACCTTTACATCTTAAAGAGTAATGTTTGGCTATGCAAGGTTTACTTCACAAACCTGCCTTGATTAGCACAAACACTTAAACTACCGTTAAAGGATCTAATCGATAAGAGTGGTTTCTAAACGAAAGGTTGGGAATCCTCCACCCAACAATGCAGTAATAGATTGGTACCGCGTTCTTGTTGGTTCTAATCAGAGCTCATGCCATCTGCAGATGCGTAGGTTCTAAGTTATTGCCCCCTGAACAATACGCTTTGTACGAATTTGAGATTAATAGTGGTATAAGTGCAATTTGTTTGGCTTAGAACACGACATCAATTTTGAAAGGAGATAATTTACCACACGAAATGGCTATTGTTTACGCAAGTAAAAACTTTAATTGTTGTAAACAAATCGATTTTATTTCCTATTGGAACTTGTTATAAATGAAACAACAAATAACTGTATCGATTTTTTTTTCATTTATAGCTTTAATTCTATTCAAACTGTAATAATTATTTACTGCGTTCTTGCTGGTTCTAATTACAGTTCGTGCTATATGCAGGTACGTAAATTCTTTATACTTTTTCTTTTCAAACACTACGCTTTGCAGCCGTTTGACAATAATAAAAGAATGAATTCAAGTTGCTTGCCTTTGAACAAGAAATAAGTTTTAATGGAAGATAATTTAACGCAAGAAATGCCTACTTTTTACAAACTTAAACTAACAAAAATATATTCAATTCATTTGATATATAGTAGGAATATTTATGTATATGTTTAAATTAAAAAAAATATTATAAATAAGAAAAAATATAATAGATTGTATTTAGTTTATGATTTAAGTCCATTCAAAATGTTTTTACATAAGGTAATAAATCGATACCAGGCTCTTTTTTTCATTTTACTCAGAGTACGTTATATCTGAAGATGTATACATACATATTATAAACTATTACTAGATAAACAATAAGTCCTGTATACGTTTAAGACTAATAAGAATATAAAATCAATTCGCTTAGCTTTGTACACGACATATATTTTGATTGAAAATAATGTGCTTTACAAAGTTCATATTGCTTACATAAATAAAATTTTAACTAGTGTAAACAAATCGTGTTTGGTTCATACTTATTGGAATCAGTTGTTAATATAGATAAAATATATTAAACTAGATAAAATTGAGCAGAATCGCTTACAGTTTCTTTTTAAATTCATTCTAACTGTATTAGTCGATACAAACAAGTACAAATCAATTACAACAAGTACAAATTTATCGACGTTTTTTTTTTATTATGTAGCTCATGCTATACGTAGCAGCGTAGATTGTATGACATTACTCGTTATGTTGTATGTTTTGTACACATTATAAATATAGTTTGTTTAGCTTCCTTAGCGACATAAATCTTAATCGAGAATAATTTACCACACAAAATGGCTTTTGTTTACCAGAATAAACATTTAAACTGTTTTATAAAATTAGTTTCCTTTATGATTCATAGTTATTTATGTAATTGGAACTAGTTATTTATGTAATTGAAGAAAATTTAATTTTATCATTTTTAAGATTTTAAACGGTTTTTACTGGATTAAAATGCAACAAATATGTAATAAATTTATGCTGCTCTCTTATTGATTTTCATTCGAGTCAGTGTCTTATGCAGATGTGGAGATAAAGTAATTACTCTTTTATCAATTCACTTGATATGAAGATAAATAGAGGTATACGTAACAATTGTTTAACTTCAAATTCAAAGCATTTTCTCATACAAAACTATTTGCCACATTTGATAATTTCTTTAATTTTAGTAAAATATGTAATTAATCACATAAATCTCATTCCAAATTTATTGGACTAATACATTTTTTTGTAAATAAGTGAAAATAAAATAATGTTAACAAATTACAGTGGAGACATAGTTTTAGTATAAAATCAAATTTTTAAATTTTCTAAAAAATGAAAGAAATTCAAAAGGTATTTTTATGCTGATTTAAAAAGTGCAGTGCTGAATTGGTGCTGCAATTTTATTTTTTGTATTCGGGATCCTAACCTGTCTGTATATGCATAGTTTAATAACCATTTTATAATGAACATTAATTTGTTTGACAATAATATATGTATAAGCTCAATTAATTTGTTTTCAAACATGAATTACAAAAAAAAATCATATTATTTGTTTACATGGATAAAAATTAAATAATTTAAATGCGTAATTTATATTGAGTTATTGGTGTTAATTACTCATAAAATTATTTGGGAGAAATAATATACAAAATAGTTTATTAGATTTAAAATAAAGATTTTGCTAACTTTAGTAAAAAATTTAGGATACATAAAAATACTTAATAAATAAAATAGATTTTTTTAATTGCTTTCTAAATAATACTAGTTCACTTTTTATAGACAAAACATTAGTGACAAATAATTGCATTTTGTCCTCTTTTTTAATGCATTAATTTATTTTTGGAAGGAAAAAGTGGTCTGTTAACTGAAATTAAAAGAAAATACATAAAATAATTCTCTATGCATGACAGAAAAACTGAGGAAAAGTAAGAAAAAATTCTGGTTCAATTACTGTACTGTATAGAACTAACATTTCTTGTAAAAAAATGCTAATAAAACCAAACTTTTTGGTTAATAAAACCAACATACATGGTAGTTATGCAATACAGTTGGTACTCTTTTTTTTAATATAGTAACTGTTTATCAGTGATTCTGATTTTCGAAATTGTAATTCTTATTACCACACACTTAGTAAAAAAATACAAAACTTAAAAGTATACTTAACCGACTAAATGATTTTTATGCATGCTCTGTATATATGTATATGTTTAAATTAAGGAAAATATTATAAATAATTAAAACCTAGATTTTATTTAGTTTTAGATTTAAGTCCATTCGAAATGTTTTTACATGTTTTTTTTAAATACCTAAGGTATCATGATTAATTATCAAATTGCGCCACATTTTTCTAAGTTGTTTCACCTATTATGGAACCATATTTTATTTTTAATTTCACCAAAATCATTACCAAAGTGCTTCCATAAAAATTAACAAGCTTTTTGGTGCTCCCAGAGACCAAGAAACATGTTAAAATTTACCATATCCTGGTTGTTTTAACCATTATTTTTATCTTACTGTGAAAATTTAAGCATTCGGAAAAATAAAAAAAGAATATTTTTAGTTCACAAATGCTTACGTAGCAAAAAAAGAAGAAAAAGTCAGAAATGGAGGAAGTGAAGGGATTATTCCCTTTTTTTTTTTTTCAAAATACGACTCTTTAGCTTTTAAGCTAGATTCAACTCATGCTGGATCCATTTAATTTTATGATCCGTAAACTTGACCTGAATTTTCAAGGATATTAAACTCAATTGGTAAAGACTATTCATATTTATCGTTGACGGGGTCGTTATCTTCGTCTGGAATTACCAACCCTTACTTAATCCGTTCGTGAAATAAATCTTCCAGGACCATTTCACATATCATTGCCTCGTCACTGCGAAGCAAACGTTAAACATAAGCCCTAAATTAAACAGGAATTAATCGAATTATTAATTATCTCCGGCCAAGAATGGAGGAGGGTATCCATTAAGCAGAGTAATCATTTGTCAAAAGTTCAACTCTCTGCGCATGTGCATACTTATATATGAATGGCCACATCTGAGAAGAGGTTTATGGGAGATCCACTTTTGAGGGCAACGGCAAATTTTCGAGGGTGTTATATGGGATTAACCTCTCAAAGCAGGAAAAGCCAGAAATGATCAAATATTGGATATGGTAAGTGGTAGTGATATAAATGGAAAAATATGATTGCGTTTGTTGTGTAAGCGAATTTGAAGTTATTCGCAGTCGGATGTAATTTGGAATAAAATTTTGGATTAGGAAATGGTAGAAAATAAAGCTATATCTCTCTTAAATGTCCAAATATATTTTAATATTTTGAAGTTAAAGTTAATAATTCATTTATAACAACTCATTACGATTATACCTATGTAGGTTCGGGTACGGTTTAAATCTGCATTATTATGTAGAGGAAAGAATAAAAAGAGAGAAATGATGAACAAAATGTCCTTATTTATAAGTTAAAAGAACAAATTTGGTATTTTGGTAGACAACTTTCTACATTTTACAAAATTTTAATCAAACAGATTTAAAATCGGATTTGAATAGCAGAAGAAACGGTATAGATTACAATCAGCAAACCATAGACGATACCACATACGTAATATATATA